>NC_047517.1:28205840-28507506 GCF_902827115.2 Pseudochaenichthys georgianus
TCAATAATACTGTCATCACATTCAGCCACTGCAATTAAACAGATGGATGATTCCATAAAATCAATTGTTACAAGAGTTACTGACTGGAATATTAACAATGAAGACAAATAAGACACATCAAAAAATGGTCACATGTCTGTTGTGTTTCGAAGGCTTTTGCCTAATGCATGATGGGATGGATCAAGCTCATCTTTAGTGCTGAATAGGATCAAGCAATTGAAATTAAAACATTGACATGTTTTTCTTTTTGGGATAAGTTCTAATGCTTTACTTTTAATACATTTAAAAGGTTTTATTTCTCCAAATGTAGTGGTAAGTTGCCATATAGTCATACGAAAGATTGTTGACACAAAATAATAGCGGCTTTATTGATAAAGATTTTAAGGTCATATTTTCAAAGGACAAAGAAGATTTCTTAATGATAGTTTCACTTCCTTGGTTACTGGTGACTTTAAAGGTTATAACTAAGATATATCATTTGAAAGGAGAAGGGTGAGAACACCTGCCGTCAAGATATTAACACCCACGAAGTGTTAACAATGTGACAAGGAACGCCTTCAGTAGAAAAACACAGCTTAGATGCCAGTATAGCAAGTATGAAACGCCAGATGATCAAATCCCTATACTATAAACAGCATCATTTAGCACTTTTAATAATAAAAGAACTGTCTTTTTCTATTACATTGTTGATGGCCCTGCGACTCTGCAGCAAGCATAGCCTGCAGTAAATCTCATCCTCGTATACTTCAATACCACCTCAGTGAGAAACGCAATGTACAGAGGCTTTTGTCTGCCACATCAATTTATATCAATTCATTAACAAAGGCAACATTTCCTCATGGGCCAGATGTTGTGCTGAAGCTAGGTTGTTTGAAGTCAGAGCGTTTGGCTCTCACATGGATGGCAGGTCACGAATTATAAAGCTACTTCAAATAAACTATTGTTGTTCAAATAAAACCTGATGTTTCCTATACAAGGAGGAATAAAAGCAAAGTGAACAAAACATCTTCGCTCACTGCTTTAAGCCCTTGAAGGGTATTAAATTAATATGACTGGAAGTTTTGAAAACCGTGTTCCTTGACGTAGTAAAGTTCAGCCGCATTGACACTGATAGCAGCATACTGTTACCTCGGCAGATGGTAATACCACTGATCTGTGAACATCAAATAACGGGCATTTTAAATGGACAGAGAACAGATACTCCGTGTTACAGCTTTCAAGCAGAACAGAAAGTGTCTGACTTTATTGGACTCGTCGTGTCGAGACGCCGGCCCTGTGTGTAAATAGCAGCTTGGTTCTCAAGTCATCTGAAACGGCTTTTCTACGGTCTTCTACTCTCGCACCATTTGCTTCTTCACATAAATGAGAGTCAAGGCTGGTTCAGCAGCTAAGCTACAGCGGCCCGCTGAGCTTGGAAGTTTGCGTGTGCATGACAAGGGGGCTGATCAATGCAGGCGAGATTAGAAAGCTGGAGGCTAGGTTTTTCAACCCAACCAAAAGGTTTGCATCCAGTTTGCAAGGATGTTTTTCCAAACTACTTGTAAGTCTTCAGAATTGTGTCTGAAAGTGCTGAGTGCGAGGGCAGCAGATTTAGTTGCATGTAACAAACTAAAAGCTCCCTGGACTCTTTAATAAATTGCGTTTTTTCCAGTCATAAATAACAACAGCTGATTTTGATAAAAAATGCTTGGGAAGGATTTCTTTCAGCCGGGCGAACTAAAAGTGTTTGAAACCTCCTGTTTTTGCATCACTATAAATCCAAAGAAGAAAGTCCAGTGTAAATCAAAGTTTGGGCTTTGAATGTGAGGCTTTTCTTACTGCAGCCAGATGGTGTAACTCATGCTGTGTGGATGAGTAATGCAGGTAGTCAGCATTAAATAGGAGACTTCTCTTCACCAAATGAAGGGGTGACTGAGCAATGGCCAAAAACAGTATATTGACAACAACGGCAGCAACAGGTGTTTCTGATTCATGAAACACTAAGGTGCTGACGGTGTTGGTTCAACTTTAAAACTCACTAATCAGCTAAAGACTTGAAAATACATTTAATAAAATACAGCAGTGAATAACCGTCCAGCAGCGCTTGTCGTTTTGTGGTTGGTCGGTCGGTCCCAGAAAAATCAGACACTCCTTGGCAGCCACAGTTGTTGCCTTGGTTGCCAATTTGAAATTTGGCATGGAGGTCAAGTGTGTGTGTGCGTGTGTGCGTGTGTGTATGTGTGTGTGTGTGTGTGTGTGTGTGTGTGTGTGTGTGTGTGTGTGTGTGTGTGTGTGTGTGTGTGTGTGTGTGTGTGTGTGTGTGTGTGTGTGTGTGTGTGTGTGTGTGTGTGTGTGTGTGTGTGTGTGTGTGTGTGTGTGTGTGTGTGTGTGTGTGTGTGTGTGTGTGTGTGTGTGTGTGTGTGTGTGTGTGTGTGTGTGTGTGTGTGTGTGTGTGTGTGTGTGTGTGTGTGTGTGTGCGTGTGTGTTTAGGATTGTGTGTGTGTAGGATTGTGTAAAGGTGTGTGTTTGTATGCATGACAATAGGCAAAAGGGGTGGTAACAATAGGATGTGTTTTTCTTAATTCTGGTTTAGCAGGCCCCTGACTGTCCGCCACTGACGCCCACTCTGAATGCCACCTCTATGGTCTCTGTCCCCATTGCATGTGCAGCATGTCTTAACGTTACATTCACCCACTGGCTGTCACTGGTCTCTGTTGGCCATTGCTAAATCACCTTTCTTTGTAGATGGCACTACAGTCTAGCAGTATTAGAACAGTGTAAGAACTTATTTTGTGTGTTTGTTTTACAATAGGTGCAGTGCACAAATGCGCTATAACGAGTGCAGCGATGGATGCAGACATATCCCAGCATACCATTCGCTGGTTTAACCTGGCAAGCGACAGGGAAGGGGGTCGCCAGGAGAGACAGGAGAGGAGACGTCAAAGCCAGGATACATTGCCTGTCCCCGATCGACAATATTAATTATTTTATCGTTTTTGTTTTTGTTTTTAAGTTTACAGTTCATGTTTTAATAAAGTTTCATGTTCACGTATACAGCAAACATCTCGACTTGTATATTGTTATTTTATGTTTCTGATACCTTGAGTAAAGTAACAGTGTCTGAAGTAAATACCACCACGTATGATAGTTAATTTGTTTGCTATGGTCACAGCACATTACCTACTGCCAAACATAATCTGAGAATTTACTTGGTAAACTGCAGACGTGTTAAACACCATGACATGTTATTCATCATTTACACAGTTCCTCCTTAATTTCGCTTGCCTAGCTCTAAGCTATTGAAAAGTAAGCCTACTTAATGTTTATGAATGTATTTCCTTAATTTGACTGGTCCACTAACTTTATATGAAAAGTGAAATGGCGACACTTCCACGAAGACTTAAATATAGCCAATATTAGCAAGGTTTAATGTGTTTAAATGCCGAAGATAAGGCAAAAATTGAAGTTGGCAGTAGTCTGGTAAACAGAGCCGTATCGCATCTGGAACGCGGGTCCGTACCGGATCTGGAACGCGGAGAACCATATTGAAACGGAGCTGGACCAGTGCTGGCCCATATCTGCCGCAGATCCGTTTTGCGGATCCGATCCAGTTTCGGGCCGATGTGCGTTTGGACAACGGACCGAGTCCGTTTGGCGGATCCGGGCCAGATCGTCTGCTAGGTGCGGCCCAGATCCGGCCCTGTGTGTCTTTGTTATCTGGGTATATAACTATTGAAATGCAACATAAGTATGTCTTAAGTGAAAACACATGTCTGCAACATAACAAATAAATAGAGTTAGTAATGTAAGGTAAGGTCTCAATACCAATGTTACAGCCAAATACATTTTATCCATGGTCTCATATCAAATCATTGGCTGATTTTCATATCATTTCTGCTCCATTAGACAGCACACGGTGGAGAAGAAAATAAAGCGGGGGGAGGGGGAGTGGCACAGCTGGTCTATGAAAGACACTGCAGGATTTCAAGACGTAAGAGATGCTCACCACAGGAAGGCTAGGTGGCTTGGCGGAGCTCAGCTGCCAGTAGTTTGTATGCAGTGCTGAGCTTTAAAAACCAGCCGATCTGTTTATCCATGCTACGTAGGCAATGCCACATCCTGGAATTTGTGGAGGAAAAGCACATTCTTTGTCTTTGGTTTTGGTCGTGGTGTTGTTATTAATATGTATTTCATGAATTTATGTTTTTCTTCAGCAGAATACATGATGTTCACTCCCTTAAACAACACTATAGCAACTTCTCCACCCTCAGCAGCCTGCCCGTCACGGCCGCCCAGGGGGGGGGGGGGCATCCGTACTGACAGCAGCAGCCTAAGGGTTGTCCGAGCATGTCAACAAGCTGCAAGAGGCTGCATGCACCACAGTGTTCAGCACCAGCTGTTTGGGATGGAATGCTGAGGAGGCAGAATCAATGTTGGGGAGGTAGGCGACAATAAATTGTAAAATAGGTGTTCAGGAGTAACCTTATTTAACCATTGAGAACATCAGGTCTCCTCAAGGTGCAACATTGACAGCCGGGGGGAACACGTATGATTGCTGACAAAAGAGGCCCCGGTGTTGATGTTTGTAGTTGGGCAAGCTGCAATTTTTGTATGAATTGTCCTACTTTCTTAATTATAGTATTTTCCCCCAAAGATATTGAAGTGACTGTTATTTTGTATATATTGATTGTTGTGCTTTTATATATGTCTTAATGTGTGCATATGTATAAATATGTATGTTGATTGTGTGTATATATATATATATAGGTATTATATATTGTTATACATATTTGTATTTTTTGTCTTCGGGATTGTGGGAAACTGTATTTCGATCTCTCTGTCTGTACCTACACACAAACTGAAAGATTGACAATAAAGTTGACTTTGACTTCATTGAAAACTGAATACTGTGTGTATTGAACAGTTACATTATAAAATATTGTGCAGTTTTGAAATTTGGATGTATATATTTGGGGGAGACATGGGAGAAGACATGGCAAATGTATTTTTCTCAGTAGTTTCTTGTTCATGGTACTCATTTACACATTAATCATGCTTGAAAAAATCTAGTTTGGCATTAATCTTGATATAAATCACATTGGTATTTTCTGCAGAAGGTCACATTTCACTTTAAAGGTGGGGTAGGTAAGTTTCAGAAACCGGCTCGAGATACACTTTTTGTTATATTCCATGGAATGCTCTTAACATCCCGATAGCAATGAATATCTGAAGTGCTTTGACAAAAAATCCATAAAAAAAATGTAGAAGCCGTAATACTGTAAAAAGTACAACCAATCCATTTAGCCGGCCGGGATTGGATGGCCTACCTGCCTGTCAGCCTTCCATCAGGGCACAAACTTATCTTGTGCCCTCATTGGTCATGTGCGCGTTCGTGTGTGTTGGAGGAGGGGCTCTATAAGGAAGTGGCAGATTTTCTGCGGTTGTGTATTTTCAAATTCTAGCTATCTCGAGCCGGTTTCTCAAACTTACCTACCCCACCTTTAATGTTGCCATAAATGACGAGTGTCTGACATCCATTAGGCCGTGCTGCACATGGACTGCAGAACATACGGACACTGCAATGTATACTTGTGTTGCTTTTATGCAGGCATGTTCAGAGTCCAGTTAAATCCTTGTAACTAAAACAATGTTATTCACATCTCACAATGAGCTGGAATCAAACTTCCCTCCACCTTGAAATAACCCTCGCTCTGTTTGACCTTCAACCAATTGCTAAGCCATATTGACACACAAACCTAAGAGCTGAAAATACAATAAAACATGGATTTGAGGGCCCCTGAGCAGGGTATAAACATTCTGTAAGATGGAAGAGGCATTTTAAGAATAAGCTGCTAGTTAAGTGGCTCCTCGTGGTTGCTTAAGGCTGAGGAAAGATATTTTCTCAAGCATGAAAGACCTTTGCCAAAGATGGAAAAAACGTAACAAATGCTTCAAAGAGAAGGTTTGTGGTACACAGGAGCAGAAATTCACCTCAGCTGAGACACAAAACATGAAGTCCCTTTTTGCCAAGAAATGGAGTCTGAAAGTGTGTCAAACTAAATAAATAAATGAATAATTAAATACTTAAGCTCAAGGCAGTGCATTGCGGACACAGGCTGTCGATCAACAGCTTGCATTTTTGGGACACAAACTCTTAAGAATGTCCTGGATGTTTCCAGAAGAAGAGAAATTAGAGATAACATGGTGTCTTCTTCAAACACAATAAGGACACAAGTACCCTTTTACTCATCCTGATGGTTTATGCAATAAATAACACAATTTGCTGCCTGTTTTACTTATTTTACAAATGTTACTGTTACTCAAATTAAACACATAGCATCTTTAACAGCTGGATTGAGGCGAAACAGAAAAGGACAGATGTGTTCATGAGGGGCTGAAGCTTATACCAGCAAGCACTAGGCAACACCCAGGACAGTTTGATAGGTCTAACGCAGAATGACAAACACATTCGCACATAAAGGTAAATTAGTACGCTTTCTGATTCACCTTACTTGCATGTGCTTTGACTGCGAGATGAAACTACTGTAGAGCACCTCAGTATAACCAAAATATTCTTACCAAATCAAATCTCCTGATCATCAAATATTGGCTGGATTTGAATATTTGTTTATGCGTATATTGGGTAGCTTCTTGATGTTCAAGTTGCTGTTCTGGCAATAAACAGAAGAGAAGTTGCATAATGCGTCAAGCTCAAATGTACAGGTGTAGAGGGCCCTAACATGTTTGACAAACTAGTTGCTGTTAGACATTCAGTTAGAACAGCCTTGCATCACCTGTTTGACAATTGGGTGATTTTCTAGGGTTTTCGAAAAATAATGTTCTTGACTGTTATATATTATGTTCAATATGGGCCCCCATGGAATGACTTTACATGACGTATTGGCCATGCAGACTATGGGATATGAAGGCCTATATAAGAGTTAACAAAGCACTAGATCAACCAAACAGACAGTGTCTTCCCACTTTAACGCAGTTGCATTTTACAAAGTCAGAATGCTTTTGAATTAAAATTGAATGCATGGATCCAAAGAGGTGATTCTTCAGATAATGTCTGAGAAGGTTTGGTATCATTATGGCTTTCTTGCAAGTTTTCTTTATCTTGCGTTGGGAACATAACATCAGCCTTGTGTAGAGATAAGGCAACGGGGCATGCAGTAGGTCAGCAGTAGACAGATAGAGCATTTTACCAACGCCCACCTGGAGCAAGATGCACGAATCAAAATCAGACATGACTCCCTGCACACTAACCTTCACTTACATTTTCTTTAGATAAACATGATGTCTTGTTGGCTGATTGCTAATAAAAGGCCAAATGAGTCTATGATTAACATCCTCTGCAACACAATATGATATCACTTATTTATCTAACCGTACTGGCTCCTGTAGATAAGGTGTTATAGGCCATGGCTGTGTGTGCTACGTTAGAGTTCTGAATGAAGCAAATACATAAACTTATCTTTTCAGTCAGGCTTAATTGCCTAGAAAATGAGAATTTGACCTTCTAGGGCCTAGAAGGTCAAATTCTCATTTTCTTAGCCTAGAATCTAGGCTATAGTGACATACAAAAACCACATGAATCACCGCCTTAAAAGCAATATTGTCCTTGATTTTCATGTTGACTAAAAAGCTAAATGAAACTGCAGCTAAGTTTTTGTGATAAAGGCACATATTATAAAAATCAAACCTATTCAACAGAAAATGAATGGAAAAATAAAGTCTTGAATTGGACAGAAAAAAGTAAACTTCACAGTCATTATTAGGATTAGACAAAGAAGCCCACAACTCAACGACTGCTCACATTTCACAATTTGTAAAGAAAAAAATCACAGTAAGCTGCGCTATTAAGATATGTGATTTGTTGGCAACGTGTGAAGCCGCCTGCAGTGTGTAAACAACAAGGCAGCACTTTCTCACAGAGACAGTCACATTAACAAAAGGAGATATTACGTCTATTGAATACTGAATACTTCTATTGAATCAGCCCCAAAACCCTTTCTTCTCTTTCTCCAATTGATCTACTTAAATATTTTACAAATTGCCTGCTTCTTATTATTAAGCCTGTAAGATAAGGTTGCCTATTAATGCGGTAAACCCCTTTCAAATATCCTCATACACCTAGGGAAAGTGGTTGAGCCATTATAACTGGACTCTGACAAGTTAAACAAAGACGTTTAAGCAAATTGGCCACTTTGGAAACCAGCTGGAAAATCTGTGAGCTTCTTTGTGATCACCTGGCCTGCACCGACACAGAGAAAGGGGGCTGTCACATGTTGCAGAAGTTGGAACACACACACATTAAACAATTATTAGAAGTGTGGGGTTGGACTCTGTGACATTAGGTGTGAATTAAGAAGGACTATAACGTGTAATGTGTAACGAGAAAACGGGAAACGGGAAAAATAATGATGCCAAATCCTGGGGATAATATTGCTACAAGAAAAAACAATCCAAAATCGATCAAAAGGAGCTTTCGATTTTAACCATCTGTTATTCTAAGTATTTTATTTCTCACCATACTTGCACATATAAAGGATGGCAGACGGGTTAGCCTACTTTCCAACAACACCCTTCCTTCCCTCCTTACATACTCATATTCAACGTACGTACAGTCATGAGCACTATCCTTTTTCAACAGGGGAGGAGAACCCCCCTCCCTTCATCTACTTCAGCACCACAGATAGCATGGATTTATCAATACTCAGCACAGCAAGAGCTGCTTTTGAAATGCTCTGCTGAGCGTCTACTGGAATCATAAGCCGTGTGGCAGCGATCAGCTCCGTTAGACGCGGTGCAGCTGCAACCAGTTGAGGCTTCTAACGTGAACAAACCCCAGTCAGATAACGGACCAGTGAGTCAAACAGAATAGACTCACATATTCAACTAAACAACCCCTCTGCCCTGCACTCTCATTGCTGCTAAGAGCACTGAAAATGGAGATAGTATAGGTTAACAAGAGTGATGCATTTAGTTGATGTTGCTAACAAGGGGCATGGCTTCCCCCCCTCAAATCGCCTACGGAACATGAGAAGCTAAAATCTAATAAGTGCATGACCCCTGATGCTAAACTATTCCTTTAAATAAGGTAATAGTTTGAAAAGGATATAAGAATGTTTTTAGATTCCAGGTTTAGTTGTGGTTGGATGCAATGGAGGCAGTTGACTGCAGCATTGCTGTCCTTGTGAAATGGGTTGGTCCTGCTGACCCTGTTTTAAATCATTAATACATCAGAGGTCTTCTACAGTACATGCTACCTTCAGATGATGTCATCATAACATCAATTTGCACAGCTATGCCAAAGAAAGACAATGAACCTACAGTATGTAGAACCAAATGATTGAAATGTGATAAACTGGCTCACAGCCTGTCTGCACTTTATACATTCGTAATTATTATCTAAGACTAAAGGAAATACAAGAAAGACATAAATACTTTTGCTAAGCCCCAAGGCCAAAAGAAATGCACCCTCGTAAACATCTTGGATCTCTGGTTTCCCCACATCAATAAATCACACCTCCAAATCAGCTTCTTTCAGCTCGGAAATATTTCTAGAGTGCAATTTAAAGCAACAACATTTCAAAAAGCTCATTTGTGCTTACATCTCAAGCAGGCTTGACTACAACACATCTCACTGGTCTTAAGTCTATTTAGGGACTATAAATGATTTAAACTCTGCTGCTTTACTCCTGATCAAAACAAGAAAAAGAAAGCTTGGCTTTTGTCTGAACTGTATGTGGCTTCAAGAATCTTGGATGTTAAGATTGTATGTATGTCTCTTTGCTTCTGTATACAGTGAAGCTTTAAATGGCTTACATCGAAGACCCCTATGGTTTTGAAGCCTTCAGATCCACCACCCTCCACTGTGGGTTGTTAGATGTTCAGAATCATAGATAAGAAAATCGGAGGTTCACAATCTGGGTTAGCTGGAGGTTAAACACATCAGTCGATGTTGTTTTTCAACTTGTCTTTAATCTCTCCCTGTACCTATATTTAGTATTTGACAATAATACTTTAATGCTATTTTGTACTTCATTTTGTTTCTCACGGTTCTTTTTTTGTTGCACTTTAAGTAACATTAAGTAACATAAAGGAGGTTATAAAAGTGAAATTATTATTTCAACCTATCTGGTGTATAATGACTTTCACTTTTACCCTCCAGTATCTGTGCTCATTGAGCTGCATACCTAACCTTTAGAAACAACACCCATCTCTATGTTTGAGAAAGGCAGATAGGACAATAAGACAGGTACATAGAAATCTATCACATCCACAGGAAATCATAGATTATGCCTAAAGCCAAAATCAGTGATTCGATTAATAAAAAAAACAGCACAACTCTGGGCAGAACATTACACTTATATGAATTATTGTATTACTTTAAACGTCAGCCTACCTGCCAAGTCAGCTAATCAATAAACAATGGCATATGGAGAGGAGAGACGGAGAAAGAGAGAGGGGGGGGGCAAGGCAAGATTGAATCCCTCTGACTCGCCAGGGCATCTCAGCACTCACATATTTGATCTCCTAAAACTACTGATATAAATGACTTAAATTACTGTGCAGGATTGGTGAGTGAACAACACTGACCCCACTGCGTCAAAACAGGTCCGTGCGTAAATCTGGGGCACATAAACTACTCACGCTGCTGTTTTGTCCGGACCAGTGCACCATCGCCTGGTTGTGAGCCGTGTCCCCGGCGAGAGCAAATGTCGAACTTGTGAGCTCCAACTCCTCCAGGTCCGAGAACGAGACGTCCTCCCCGTCCTCGGCTCTGAACCCGGACCAAGCCTCCGCGCTCCTCGCACTCCGGGTTCGTCTCCAACTGGCCACATCGTTTTCCTCGTTAACTGTCACATCAACATGCTCCCCATCGTTTTCCTCGTTATGTTTTCCATCTCCGGTGTTATTTTCGGTCACGTTACCATTACAGGGGGAAGGTGCAGCCGCGGGTGAAGCACTTCCAGTGAACTCTTTCGGGTGGGAAAGTTTTGGCTGATCGTTCAAAGCGTCCTTCTGGGGACAACTTGATTTATTTCCCTCGGAGCGTGGCTGCACTTTCGACGAACTTTCTTCGCTCGCGGTTAATTCCGCAACGGTGTGCTTTTCCTCCCCGCCGGCGTTGGGTTTGGCGCCCGGTGACCCCTCCGTAAATCCCACTAATTCTTCCGCTGATGCCTCGCCAAAATTAGTGAAATCCAGCTCCGAGAGGTCCCGGGGAAATTCTGTAATTAGCGGCAGCTGGCACGAGGGAATGCACCTTATCTCCCCTTTTGTTCCGCCCAGGATGGAAGTTAGGGTGAAGAGCCAAATCCACTTAGAGAAAAAGATAAAAAGGTAGTGACCGAGACGACGCTCCATTATACGTTAATTCCGACTTCAGGCGTGTTAAAAACATGTCATTTTCACTCTTGAGCGTGAGTCTGTCATCACCTGGTAAAGTGGAGTCCGGGAATGCACTGTGGGGAGGTGCAGCAGCGCGCGGACAAGTGTTCCCAAGTACTGATGCAAACGATGCATCAGAGGAGGAGCTGGAGGCTGAATTCTGGACGAGAGGGGAGAGGGGCCCATACCCTCGCATCCTCATCTCAACCTGGATGAAAAAAGCAGCAACTGGGCGTACCATTAATTCAGTTATATTTCGGTAGAGGCACGGTTACCCCCTGGTTTATTATTATTCAGCAGTGTGCCAGATATTCCACTGTGAAATCTTTGACTGGATCATCATCTTGTAGGTAATTATGCATTGGAATATCTGAAAGGTATTTTAATGCTCCCTGAGGAAAAGTCTAGAAACATTATTGGGTGTGCCTCTGCCTGTCTTTGTGTAGAAATGCTCTTGACAGGGGCTCTACAGGAGATACAATGAGGCTTTGCATTTTCCATTAGCACAGGCCTTGGTAATCAATTAACAGGATGCCATGTGTTCACTGTCAATTACTCCATGCAGGTAATGACTCTGTTGTGGCCCCTCTGCAAAATGGCTTCGAAATTGTTTCACTTAGGCTGCACTCCTGTATTATCCAATCAACACAGCTGAGTTGAGAATATGCATACCCACCAAAATGTACTGTTTTTTGTGTCCTTTCCTCAGGTTGATATTGGGGGTTTTGACATAGAATACTGAGAAGCATTCAAACAAAAGAAGAGATTATTAATCAACCCGTCTGTATCTAAGCACAGAGGACCATGCAGCATCCATGGCAATAACCGAGAACCCATTATACTGTAACCACGCAGACACCCTGGAATATCATGTTATATTTCCTCATACTTTGGGCTTTGTTCCATCAGCTAATGGTAAACCATTAGGAGAACTAGAGCCTGTCCAAACCCCCGTGATTAGATTCTATTTCTAGGCAACATTTAGTCAATAGGATGAGGATGCTGTTGACTGGTGACTGATGCCGAAGAGACTCCCTATATTGAGCTGTGTTCTCCACATCGCTCTGAGCTGCGACGTGATCCTGTTCCACACACGGGTCAACTGCACAGAGACGTCTTTCATTGGCAGCCATTAGTGATGCAGTGAGCAAGAGCTGTCTCAATCTGTTTCAGTTAGCTCCCACCAGACAAGGGGAAACCAGTCTATAATGCAGATTGATGGCTGACTGAGAATTTCAATCATGTATACACATTGACTAAAAAGCTCAAGTCTTCAGTGTAATGCAAACCTAATGCACAGTCAAACTATTACAATTCAGACGACGTCTCAGAAAGTAGTGCCTGTGAGTGTGGGGGACTTGAGCGACTGTTTCTATGTATTTGTGGCTTGCTGTTTGTCTGGGATACATCTGCAACGACATTGTGAGGTGATCATTATGGATTCTTGCCTAACCTGTCTGCTGAGTTTAGTAACGGATGGTTTTGTGCACATGTTGGGTTTGTGTATGCCTCGTTTTTTGACATTTGGTCATGTTTTGCTTCTAATACTTCTGTGTGAAAAGTAGAGATGGGCGCAACTACAGGTTGGATGAATATTGATTAATCTAGTGATTTTTGTTCTCAATCAACCAATTAATTGTTTAAATGTCAGAAATAAATGAAAAAGACCCATCTCAATTTCCCAGAGAATACTGTGACATTTTGAAATGATTTGCTCGATTGGAAAACAGCCCACAACCCAAAGATGTTGAATTTACAATTATCTAAATGAGTGAACAGCAGAACATTGTAAAATTGTTTTAACTGGAACTAAAGCATGTTTACATATGTGCGCCTTAAAAATATTGAAACAATGATTTGACTATTAAAATGGCAAGGCTTTCCCACCCTGCGTTGGGGGGGCACAGTGACTCATTTGGGGGGGCATGGCCCGCGAATGACCCCCCATGACGCCGACCCTCGCTGTAACCATGCAGTTACCATATTATGCTCCTATTTTTTGTTTCTAATATACTTTATTTGAAGGCACACTGGGAGGGTGCAGCTATGTAAATGTCATATTATGCAAAAATCAATAATATATTTTGTAGTGGCGCAGGATAATTATCGGCCCGATAATTATCGGCCCGATAATTATCGATCCGATATTAGGAATTATGACGTCATCCCGATAAACCCGATAAAAGTATTAATAGCCCCGATAATATACCATTTATTTTTTGGGTAAAAAAAAAGAAAAAATACTGCGGTGTGGGTGGATTGGGATGAGGAGCGCTTGTTTTTCACTCGGCTCCTCCCGTTTTGCCAGTACTGTGGTATTAGTGGTTTAGGAAGAGGGGAGTTCTTCACAAATCCAGCGCTCCCTTCTCATGCCTGGCTGTGACGTAAATGGTGTGCGGCCGTGAAGCCAGGACAGTAAACAAACATGTCGTCGGTCGTATGGGACTATTTCAAAGTTTTAGAGTTAGATAGTTCGCTTGCTATTTGTATTACCAAATGCAATGCAGAAGTTCCACGAGGAGGGAAAAAGGCAACGAGCTATAATACTTCCAAACTGATTAGTCACCTGAAACATCGCCATCGCTACGATGGTGTGTTAAAAGCGTACGAAGACGCCTGCGCTGCTAAACTAGCGGCGAATCCAAAGCCAGCTGCAAAGGCACCGGGGCTTTTACCTATCGACGAGGCTTTTGAAAAAGGCAAGAACTTTATTTGGGAAAATAAATATGGTCACTTTGAAGAGTCAAAACTGTTCCTGGCTTTGTTTTGTTCATAGTAGTAATGAATGTCATTTGCTCACTACTAGTCTTTTTTTTAGCACCAGGTGTGCAAAAACTACAGGTACATTTAATATATATATATATATTATATTATTATCGGTTATCGGTATCGGTCTTGAGAAGCAGGAAGTTATCGGTATCGGTTTCAAAAAACCAATATCGTGCATCCCTAATATTTTTCAATAACTAAAGTGATTAGGGTACAAAAAAGCATGCATTTTCAATAACTAAAATGTAGATATCACGTTCAAAGCAAATGTGTAGGCAAATGAAGTCAAGTAGAGTTTGGGAGGTTCTTCTTTAAAACTAACCCTCCACAGAGGATCTTTTTGACTTGTTTACTGACTTTAAATGTCCCTGTGCAGGGCGACAGACTTCAGGACTGATGGCTTATAGCACATTTGTGTGCACAACATGGCAGCTGAGTGGAATCATTGTCTTTCGACAGACAAGATTGCTGCTTTGCTGCCTGTCACACGGACTGAATACAAACTGCATCATGCTCCCTGAGCTCATACTTATACGATGGAAACAGCAAACAGTGTGAAAAGCACACAAAGGAACAAGACGGCAGCATTCTGTGTTGTTGGATTATTCTTAATACTTTTTTAATTAAATAGAATTTAGTGGAAGAAGAAAAGAGCACTGTAAAGCCCATCTCTGAAATCAGAACTTTTCCACCGATGTCTCCTTTTTTTGAACTATTCTAATGAATCTGATGTTCATAACAGCAACAAAATGGAGTAAAGACACTCAGGACATTAGTCATGCACAGAACATTGTCTCACCCTTCCGCTCCAACTAAAAAGCTAACATCTGCAGTGTTGCACAGAGTGTATAAGCAGCAATGTGTGACAAAAGACACACACGGTTGCCATGGAAAATTGGTCTCTCTTTTAAACATTCAATAATAATGTTCACCTAATCCTCCTCTCTAACAAGGAAATGGAAATAAGTGTGAAGTGTCTACAAGTTTTTGCCTTCATTAAGACGTGTTACAGAAACACGTGCTAAGCTAGAAGGTGTTGAGGTATCTTTAGATACCCGAGACAATTAGTGCTGAACACACCTCTGGGGGCACGAGGAGAGAAAAGCTCCTTTTCAAATAATGATTTCAATTACATTATTGAGAAATATTGAGAAATGCAATACAGGCAGCAGGTTAAGTGCTCTGACCCCAGTAAAAAGCTACGGGATGTATCTTTTTGAAACCACAGATCCTTCAGATTTTCTTTTGATTATGTGATACAAACTTTATAGTTTATTATTATACAGTAGATGCAGCTTTAATTCATTTACCTACAGCTCTTGCGTATAAAGTCTGATTCATAACCATCATTTATTCAGCACAGATTTAGTAATTGGTGAGGTGGACTTTCCAATTAAAGTACCTCCTTACCATTATGTTAATCTTCTTTCTTTAATAGTTTTTGCTTAAAGGTGGGGTAGGTAATTTTGCGCTAGAATTTGAAAATACACAGCCGGAAAAAATCTATAGGTTACTTACGTAACCCCAGGCTTCAGAGTAACATGAAGTGAGATGTCTCACTATTAGGGGTGTAACGGTTCACAGAAGTCACGGTTCGGTTCATACCTCGGTTTGGGGGTCACGGTTCGGTACGGTTTCGGTACAACAAGGAAAAGCAAAAAAAAGTCCCAAATGCATAATTTGTTTTGCTGTTATTTATTTTTAACAGTAGTGCAGGTTTTGGTATGAAAATAAGGAACTCTAACATTTGGAATCATTAACTGTATTACACAGTTAAAAACAAACCACAAACAGTACCACACACACTCAGATGGCCATATTATTTATAATGGCTGATGTCAAACAAAAAGGTTAAATAAGCTGTACAACTAAAAAGAATGTCTTGAACATATTAAAATAAATAATAAGAAAGTGTTTGAATCACAATCAATAAAAGGCAATACAGAACTGTATAACATCTCCTGATGTCAAAATCTAAAATAAATGCAATGATAAATATAAAAAAAAAAAAAATCTGTAACCTAATAGTTCTCATTCATAACACTCCGTTCGATGTCTCACTATGGGATATTGAAACTCCCGTATTGCTAGACATGCTTATCTCAAAAATCACCAAAAACAACCAGAACAGGTAGAACTCTGTCTCAACACGGGACCCAGCACTGCGCGGGCCACACTTGGAGCAGAGACATCTAGCCTGTAAAAGCGGACAAAAGTGAGCAGTGAGGACCAGCTCGCTGCTGCACACATTTCTTGGATGGAAACACCTTTGAACAAAGCCCAGGATGTAGCCAGTCCACGAGTAGAATGAGCACGCAGGCCCGTTGGTGCCTGCAAACCCTGACTCGTATAAGCCAGAGCAATCGCTTCCACAATCCATTGGGAGAGCCGTTGCCTGGTAACGGGCTTGCCCTTCTGAGGGTTAGCCCAGGATACAAAGAGTTGGTCATTACAAGGAAACTCTTTTGACCTGTCCATATAGATGCATAAAGCACGAACTGGACACAGCAAATTCGGCCGCTGTTCCTCAGAGGAACACAGCGGCGGAGGAAATGCAACAATGTCAATGGGGGTACATGAGCCAACCGCCTTAGGTATAAAGGCAGGGTTGGGCTTCAGCAACACTCTCGTTTGCCCCGGGGCAAACTGAGTGCATGAAGGATGTACAGAGAGCGCATGAATGTCACTGACTCGCTTGGCAGATGCTAGAGCCAGTAACAGCACTGTCTTCAGTGACATGTGTTTCATGTCAGCTTCTTCCAGGGGTTCAAATGGAGGTTGAGTGAGCCCATCTAAAACCACTGCCAGGTCCCATAAGGGCACCGGTGACCTGGAAACAGGGAGGAGCCTGCGAGCCCCTTTCATAAAACGGCAGACCAAAGGATGTTGGCTAGCCGTCTTTCCCTCAAAGCCCACATGGCATGCAGCAATAGCAGCCAGGTATACTTTGATCGTAGAGAAAGCTCTGTGTTTATCAATTAAGTCCTGTAGAAATGATAAAATCACCCCGACAGGACATCGAAAAGAGATGTGTCCTTCTTGAAGGCACCACTCCTCAAACACCCTCCACTTACAGTCATAGAGAGACCTGGTGGAGGAAGCTCTCGCGCTCTGAATAGTGTTTATCACCTTCTGAGGGAGTCCCTCTGTATTCAGATGAGACAGTATGTCCCTGCGTAGTGGGAGCTGCCACGGCCAGTCTGCATATAGTGGTGCACCTCTGGACAGCAGATCCGCCCCGAGGTTCATCACTCCTGGCAGGGCCGGACTGGGACAATAAGTCAGGCCGGGAATTATACACCCAGCCAGGCCACTACCAGTTTTTTGTGCCATTTTGCTGGATTTATTTGTCAATATTTACAGTGTTGCTGCCCGTAGTGATAGCCCTCTAAATCTACTTCCAAAAAATAAACATGGAGATGGGTTCCTATTTAAACAAATGTGCAAATCTATTTAGGAACCTATTCATGTGAACATATTTTAAGTGGGAGTGGACCTCAAATCCTATAGGGGGGTCCGGGGGCATTCTCCCCCGTTAAGATTTTTTTTTTTTAAATGTTGGACTTAAAGTTGGGGTAGGTCATTTTGGAGAAACCAGCTGGAGTGCACTAGAATTTGAAAATACACAACCGGAACAAATCTGCCACTTCCTCACAGAGCCCCTCCTCCAACACACACGAACGCTCACATGACCAATGAGGGCACGAGATAAGTGTGTGCACAGATGGAAGGCTGACAGGCAGGTAGGCCATCCAGTTACTTTAGCCGGGCCGGCTCAGATGATTGGTCGTGCTTTTTACAGCTCCACGGCTTCCACAGATGATGTTTTTTAATGGATTTGTTGTCAAAGCACTTAAGATATTCATTGCTATCGGGATCGTAAGAGCATTCCATGGAATATAACAAAAAGTGTATCTTGAGCCGGTTTCTCAAACGTACCTACCCCACCTTTAAATGCATCAATCTGGTTCACTTTGAGGGGGAAATAAAGAGAGAGACTACACCCACATGAAACAGAACTGTATACATTTAAATAATCATAAAATCATAATAACATGGCCATAACCAATAACATACCATATCCAATATGATAAAACATTGAAACTTGTTTATTTATTTGTTTTTGGTTCATTTATAGTTGTGAGTGTGTCTGGGCTCCTGAACCAGCCTCACCTGTCTCCCCCCTTCTCCTCTTTGAGGCAGCAGCAAAGACTAGTTTTAGCTCTCAACAAGTTTTTAAAGTTTATCTTACATTTTTTCACCTAGTTAACGTTTTTTTATTATTATTCATGCATATTTTACTAATCACTCTCCCTTCAAATGGAAATATGTGTTTACATGAATGGTGACCAAACCGTGAGACCCACTGAGAACTAAGTTAACTATCTAAACACTCAGCAGAGCCCTTTACCTCACCTGAGCTGTAGTTATCAGCCTCTCAGTCTGACAGGAGAGGACTCTCCTCCACCTTGTTGTTGAAACAGCTCCTTATATCCGTTAGCGCAGCTAGCTAGCACCAGATGCTAAAAACAACAATAGCCTACACGTAACCGATGCGCGCGCTGTCTCTCTCTTGCTCACTTGTGCCACACATACACACACACCCTCCCGAGCTTGAATGACACACAGATACCAATCGAGGGCATTAGTGTATGGTCTGTATGAAAGTGGCCATGTGGACAGGCCACATCATGTAGACAGCCAGTCACCCTCTGTGAGGCAGAGTCAGACCCACATTTGCCCAGCGTTGCGTTCACAATACATACATAGCAAAAATCCTCAGGCCAGCAGGCCACTTAGCAGGCCAGGCCATCGGGAAACCTCCCGGTGCTCACGATGGCCAGTCCGGGCCTGACTCCTGGTACGTGCGTCGCTCTCAGAGAGAGGAGACGTCCGCAGCTCCATAAGATCAGTTTGTGTGCCAGCATGTGTAACTGGAGAGAACGCAAACCCCCTTGGCGGTTTATATACGATATTCTGGTCGTGTTGTCTGTCCTCACGAGGACATGATGTCCTCTGAGAAAAGGCAGAAAGCGTTTCAGGGTGAGGAACACCGCTAAAAGCTCCAGATAATTTATGTGTGACCGTTGGAGGTCTCTGCTCCAGAGACCTCACAGGTCGACCTTCGTATATACCCCCCCAGCCCGTCAGACATGCGTCTGTGGTGACCACCTTCCGCGATAGGACAGCACCCATAGGCACGCCCCGTACTAGAAAAGTCGGGTGTAGCCAGTGGCGCAGAGCCATTACGCATTTCATAGTGACCATCACTCTCCGCGGGCCATGACGCGCGGAGAGTGATGGTCCAATGGACAGAGATGGGGTCGTTACTAAAAAAAAGTAATATATTACATATTACATATTACTTTAAAAAAAAGTAATATATTACACTACTTCGTTACTATCTACATAAAGTAATTCGTTACTTTACTCGTTACTTTACTCGTTACTTTACTCGCAGGGCCGGCCCGCCCCTCCCTACAGGCAGATCACGCAGACTGCTAAAGTTTCAAATGTTCTCTTTAGTTCAGTTTCCATTGTCGCATAAGACTGATCCAGATAGCTCCTGAATGTTTTCCTATCTGACCATGGCTGTCCTCTGTCTCCTGCTATCTGACCGTGGCTGTCCTCTGTCTCCTGCTATCTGACCGTGGCTGTCCTCTGTCTCCTGCTATCTGTATATTTTGCGCAGTCTATCTCTGCTCACGCTGTTGCGTCAGCGTGTTCTCCTGCGTGTTGGCCATGTGTTGCACTGGAGCCAGACTTCAGCCGAGCACGTACGAACTGCGCATGCGTGAGTGGCAATAACTCTCCTTACCAGCAGGCAGCGGTAGTGTGTATTCGTCATTCAAAACAAGCAACAACCGGAAAACAGAGAAGAAGAACTACGTGTGTGTGATATAAATAAACAACAGCTATGTGCGTTAGCTTCACCTTAGCACGTGTTCTTTGCAGGTGTTTGTTGAGGTTTGATTATGACTGATTTTAGAAAGTAACGAAGTAACGCGTGTCGGGGCAATGTTAGTAACTGTAGTGTGATTACTGGATTATAAAAGTAGCGCGTTACACTACTCCGTTACCGACAAAGTAATATTATTACAGTAACGCGTTACAAAGTAACGCGTTACACCCAACTCTGCCAATGGACATGTTATATATTGTATATAGATGGGTCCAATCTGAGGGCAGCTACCCAGCGCTGAAACTCCCTCATGTGTAAGCGTCCCAGTCGTACCACCAGAATGGCTGACGCCATGAGCCCCAGCAACCGCAGACATGACCTGAAGAGAACATATTTGCGTGGCTGGAAATATGCGAGGCAAGCCCTGAAGGCTTTCACTCTCTCTGCTGACAAGCGGGCTGTAAATGGCACCGAATTCAGGCGTAGGCCCAGGAAGAGTACAGTCTGGGCTGGAGACAACATGCTCTTTTCTGTGTTTATTACAAAACCCAGGTCGAGCAGGTGTTTTACGAGGACATTCGTCTGCGTAATAGCCTCTTGCTCCGACTGTGCGAGAAGGAGCCAATCGTCCAGATAAGTTGCCAGGCGAATACCCTGTTGTCTTAACGGGGCTATCGCGGCTTCCGTACACCGTATAAACACTCACGGGCTGAGAGACAGACCGAAGGGAAGTACTCTGTACTCGTAATAGACACCCTGAAAGGCGAACCTCAGATATTTCCTGTGTGGGTAATATACTGGGATGTGGAAATACGCATCTTTCAGGTCGACTGATGTGAACCAGTCGTTTTGGCGCACGAGACGCAACAGAGATGTGTGAGTGAGCATTCTGAATTTGTATCTTTTGAGATATTTGTTCAGAGCTCTCAAATCTAGTATAGGCCGAATTCCGTTCCCTCCCCGTTTGGGAACGAGGAAATACTTGGAATAAAAGCCGCTCTGACTCTGTTCGGAGGGTATTATCGATATAGCCTTCTTTTCTAGTAGCGAGAAAATCTCTTGCTCTAGAATATGGGCCGACTCTCCCCGGGCCTGTGAATACAGAATGCCCGAGAAGTGAGGGGGGGTGACAGCGAATTGGAGCCTGTAGCCCGTGTTACTGTCTTGAAAACCCAAGCAGAATCTGTGAGCATCCTCCACTTTTCGCTTCTCAAAGCGAGCGGAGATGTCACAGCTCTGTCGTCTGCCCTCAGTGTCTCTATTTGTTGTGTTATGGGGCCCTCTAGTGTCTGAACACGGTGGTACCCCAGGTTGACAACCCCGGCCGACACTGCGCATGCGCGTGGTGGTGGTGCCTTCACAATCCCGTCTATTGTCCGCCTTTTGAGAGAGGCCGTAGCCGCTCTCAAAAGAGGGGCAGACGACAGACTGTTTATTGTTTTTATTGTTTTTCTTTTCATTTTTATTGACTGCGCCCTTGGCTTCAAGCCTGGAAACGACAGTGGAAAATGATTTATTTTGAAACAACAATGATGACATGTGTGTGTGTGACTTAAACAGGCAGCGGAACTTGCTGTCTTTGATGTTAAGTCCATTTCCCTGATGGCACGAACTTGAGGATGACGTTCTGGCATCACTCGAGGCGGCAGGAAGATGGTGGCACCCCGAAAATACATGAGCATCCAACACTGGAACGTGCTCCGGAGCTGGGGAACAGGGAACTTCCAGCTCCTTCATCAAGGAGAGGAGAGGAGGCTGTCAGGCCGCCCGCTTCTTCTTCCTCGCCTGGTGGCTGAAAACCTGGGTCGGCTGTGCCTGAGCGGCAGCTGCCGGAACCGGAGATTTTCTTGGCCAGCTCCCCCTCGCCTCGTGCCTGGGCTGGGGACCCGGGACGGGCTGCGGTCTCTGCTGCTTCGGTATTTTGAACCGGGAAGGACGTGAGACAGCTTGAGTGAAGGCCTGCCGCGGGACCATTGGAGGTGGCGGCTGGACCCTTCGGGGGAGACAGAGCTGGAGAGCCTCGTCTCCCTTCCTTTTTGACTCGCACCTCAGCTGCATTGAAGCTAGAGCGGAGCCAAATATGCCCTCGTGAACAATAGGCATGTCCAGAACATCCTCTTTTTCCCGGTCTGGAAGGTTGGTCAGGTTGAGCCACCTGGCTCTCTCCTGTACCACCATCATTCCCAGTGCTTTGCCCGTGGCTTGGACTGCACAGCGCTGCACACGGAGGCAAATGTCCGTGATTGCTGCGATCTCGTCCCACACGGCAGGCTCAGGTCTGCTCGACATGTCTTCGCAGAGCTCCGCCTGGTAAGCGGTCAGCAGCGAGGAGACGTTGAGTGCCCTGGCGGACAAAGCTGCGGCTTTATAGGTCCGTTCGGTCATCGCTGACTGGAACCGGTCTGCCTTTGCCGGTAGCATGGGGTTCCTGCTCGGTGTCGAAGCCAGCCTCGGTTGGAGGTGGGCTGCCACCTAAAGGGACGGTCTCTCCACGAGACCGACACCTCGTCCAGCATCTCCGGAAAGACTGGAAGGAGCTGCCTCTTCGTCCTCGCTGCTTGGGGCAAGTTCTTCCCCTCGTAACGAGATCTGGAGTTCTCCTTGGCCACTTCAGGCCATGGGATGTCCAGCCTGGACGCAGCGCGTTGACACACGGCCTGCAAGTCCATGCTTAGGACGGGCGAAGCTGGTGTGCTCTCGCCCGGGGGAGCGGACATCGCTCCCGGCTTTGCAGCCTGAGCCGATGAAACGAAGATGTCATCCTCATCCGAGTCAGACAGGAAGAACTCAGAGGTATCCTCTTCGTCCTCCATGTAGTCCAACTCCAGGACATCCTCCGCAGGTGGAACCATGGTGAGGTCCAATTGGGAGCCCCGGCTTGACACAGCGCGGTGCTCCGCCTGAAATGGCGTGGGGCTCCAGTTCAGCGGCTGTCGCTTTTGTTGAGCCCCAGTCTGACACAGCGCGGGGCTCAATCTCTGCGGCGGACGCCACCATGTCTTGATTGCCGGCCGGCGAATCAGCGGACATGAGGGGGTCCTGTCCCGACAAGCTAGCTTGGCGTGCTAACCGTCGGCAGAGGCTCTTAATGGTGAAGCGGGTACAATGCCCGCACAGGCCGGGGTTATCGATAGCCTCCCGGGCGTGTTCCAGCCCGAGGCAGGACGAGCAGACCTGGTGTGAGTCTGTGCCTGAAATCTTAAACCCGAAGCCGCATAGCCGAGCCTCTGAGTCCCTGACTCCTCTGGTGTGAGGGAGAGAAGGGTCCATCTTCGATCGCCGGGGTGTCGGCGTGGAGTGGACACGCTAGTAACAGGTACGTTACTGAGAAAAAAATCCAACCTTGCCGTTAGTCCGAAAGGAAAAAAGGCGACGGTGTAGATTTTATTCTTTAAAGAATATTAACTGGTGTCTTAATACCTTCTTTTTTTATCTCTGTCTCCTCTGGTGTGAGAGAGAAAAGAGAACGTCCTCTTTACCGTGGTGTCGGTGTGGAGGGAAGAACAAACTAGCAACAGGTATGTTACTAGCTTGAAGAAAAAATCAAACCTTACCGTTATCTCGACAGAAAGAGACGTCGAGGCAGATTACAATATTAACTGGTGTGTTAATATTGTTCAGTCTTCTTGCAAAGCAAAAAAATTAGCCGGCAAGCGCCCGTCGACCGAATGTTAGCTTGGGTTCAGTCTGTGGACCGTTAAGCTAGCCCGGTTACTGATAAATCGAGATGTGCTCTGAAGCGGGAAGAGGTGTTTGAATGACGCTGCGTCGTAGCGCAAGCTACTTAAAGGGTGGGTGGATTCCCTGACGTTGACGTCAAGATCACCAGCCAATCAGGATTGGCGTAATGAGATTTACATACGCGTTGAGGCGCATCCCATAGTGAGACATCGAACGGAGTGTTATGAATGAGAACTGCCACTTCCTTACAGAGCCCCTCCTCCAACACACACGAACGTGCACATGACCAATGAGGTCACGGGATAAGTTTGTGCACAGATGGAAGGCTGACAGGCAGGTAGGCCATCCAGTTATTTTAGCCGGGCCGGCTCAGATGATTGGTCGTGCTTTTTACAGTACTACGGCTTCCACAGATGACATTTTTTTATGTATTTATTGTCAAAGCATTTAATGTATTCATTGCTATCAGGATGTTAAGAGCATTCCATGGAATATAACAAAAAGTGTTTCTGAAATAAATTACATACCCCACCTTTAACCTTCAGAATGTGCCTCTTTGCAGTACACGAGAACAGCAACAGCAGTCTTATATAAATCACACAGCTTTACATTAATTCACATTTTAAAAAGCTAATTCCTCAAACAATTTGAGGAATGTATAAGAAATAATTTTGTTCAGCTACAGGGTTTACATGTTTCCTTATTTCTCTCCAACCTTAGCTGAATTACAAATTGGTGTGATGGTTCTGAGAGAATAATCAACATGACTTGTTTGTGAGATTAGAATAAATTAAAGTAGAGTTTAGGGCACGAGGAATCAATTTGTTTCAATATTAGCAGAATATTTGCTAAAATCTAGCCCAATATGTATTTAGAATTTTGCTGAAAGTGCTTATGGTTGTTAAATTGGTCTTAAATGGTTCCTGTATACATATTTACAGTAAAACAGTGTAGTATTAAAACTACACAGCGATAAAACGCAATCTCAACTGATTAACATACTGTGATGATCATTTTAGAGATAATAGATTCTTGGTTTTTAGATAATGTTTTCAAATCCAACAAAAGAGTATAACACATTTATTCTGGTTTGATAACCAAAATAAATGCTCTGAAATGTGGACACTAAAAAGCACAAAGGTATTCATTATTCACAGCAACAGTACTTGGATATTGAAAATGCGTTTACATTCACTTTTGATAGCACTGCCAACAAGCTCAAATCCATTAACCCAAGCTATACAGCAGGCACACGTTTTCTGATAGACTGTCAAGGCAGTGTTAGATAACCGGGTCAGTGGGGTGCTGAGTCAATATTCTCAATTATAAAACATGGTATAATGGATCGTTTGGTAGTGCATATGTGGATGAAAAGTATGTTGTGCAACATTATGTATGCAGAGAATAAAATGAAAAGCTTGTTAAGTAAAATAAACTACAATAAAGTGCTCTGGAGTAGATTTCATATTCATTAGTCCCCACCCCAGAAAATGACTTCTTTGATATTTATTCATAATGTGAACTTATTCCACTAAATATCATTAATTCTGCTCTCTTGGAAATTATATTCTTAAAGCCACTAGGCTTGAATGAAATACATACAACCATAATTTGTGTTTGAGCCCATCTGTTCCTTCCATTTAAATACAAAAGCCCATCTCTATAACTAATATCCCACTCATCTGCACACATGTATCTTTCCTTTCAATGTGTCTTATCCTAATATGTTGTTTCAATATGTCAATGCTTTTGAGATTCTTTTTTGTGGCCCTGTACAACAGAGTCGGATAGAGTGCTTATACTGATAGCTTTCTCTGTGTGAGTGAACTTTGTTGTTCTACAAACTGAATTATTTGGTGCCCCAAATAAAAGCTAGAAAATAATTTGTCAGGAGATGCTTCTAGACTCGAGGTAAAGTTTTGCAGAAAATTGCCCTATTTCTATTGTTATTTATAAAAATGGACACCTTGGGAAATGATGGCAAGGTGATTTATCCTTTCATTTGATTAGGAAATGTGATTCCTGACAGATGCCTTTAGAGGTCAGAGGAAACCCAGAGAGTGCAAAAATGAAAATAAATGTCAACCTGTTAGAGAAATGCTATTTAATATCTGAGAGAGATATTGGCACAGCGGGCCAAAGTTCTGCGCAAGTAGCTTGTAATTCAAACTTTCAGAAATCCATCGTGTCCACTTAAAGGCTGTGTGGTAGTGACAGAAGTCTGAGCACCCTGCTGAAGGTTTCCTCATTAAAGTGTTGTCGATTTTCCTTTTGAGCGACTTACTTCAGAGGTTATTATAGCAGTTTGCAACTGGAGAGGGAAAACCTTGAAATCTTATGTAATATTAGAATTGTTTAAAGGACCCGGATAAACAGTTGGAAAATGTTCTTTGGTCATGTTAAAAATATTCAGCTGGACGTGTCAAACTATTTTCAGCGCTGTCGGGGATACGGTTTTATATCAACTCATCATTAGCCCACAGCAGCACAACCATGACGCACAGCCTTGTAATTATCAATTATAGATGTACCCATTCAAACTGTTTCTTCAATTTACAAATGACAAGAGTCTTAAAACCCTGTGCTCTTTGGTACAATGGATAACTGAAAAATACTAAAAAGAAATTGTGATGTAACATGCATATTTATCGGATGAAAATCCATCAATTCCATTTCCTATCCATCTATACATGTATATGTCTATCTGTCTATCTATCTATCTATCTATCTATCTATCTATCTATCTATCTGTCTGTCTGTCTGTCTGTCTGTCTGTCTATCTATCTATCTATCTATCTATCTATCTATCTATCTATCTATCTATCCGGACATAAAACACTTAAACACAGCAACATGTATACTGTACTGTCACTGAAGCCACAAGAAACTCAGCTTTATTTCAAACATCAGCCAATTATAGATCATTTAAAAAAGGATGTTATCATCTGTAGACTAGCGCGTGTGGGCCTCTATAGTGTCTATAAATGCCTCTTTAAATAGATTACACATAACATTGACCAGCTTTTGTGTTTGCTATACCATAGTGCTTCAGGTGATTATGCAATATATGTCATGTCCAAACATGTCCAAATATGAGAGAAGGCCTAGGTACAAGCAAACGTAAAAAAAAGAAAGAGTCTGACTGAGAGGCCAAACAAACATCAGGAGAGAGAAAAGAGAGATTTGTCTCAAGTCTTGAGGTAAGCAATGTGTTTCAGTATAATGCCCTACGGACCATCATACAGTTACAATCATTAATTCTCTATATACAAACTTCCTGATTTACATACACTGTACTGCGCCTCAGTTTAAAAATGTCATAAAACTAAATGTGAAATCAAATATATGGTGCAATTTCTTTTTAGAGGGAGGACTCCACGAATTTTAATGAGGTGGGCGATAATGGACATTATGGCTATTGATGATGGCCTGTTTCCTCTTGCATAGTACGTCACACACACTATCAAATATCTACAACAGTACAAATGTTCCTGTTCGATCAAAACACTTGCAAACAATTGGCTAAACTACATCAGCTCATTTTTTGAAGGTATTTCGTGGAGAACGGAGATGGCAAACTATCCGAGTGGACCATAGTGTATCTTTATGTATATATCCTTTAGGCCTGCATGTTTTAGAGGGTCACATCGACTCTGTTTACTGCGTTACATGAATGGAGGAAGTCTAATGTGCAGGGCCCCCTTAATGCACGGGCTGACCTGGGCTGAAGCCCAGGGGCCTACGGAGATCGGGGGCCTATCATGAGCCAATAAAAAAAAAAGTTTTTTATTTCTGATGTTTTTAAAAAAATTTAAATAAACAAAGTCTTGGCTTTCAGAATATGAAACTTTTATTTCCAAAATCACACGATAAATACATTTTTGAAGCTAGTAAAGGGAAGACAGCTCTCCTCTCTCGCACTCTGCTGTTCCCCTCCCTCCGCTGAAATTATTAATGTAAGCGTATATTAACCATAGATAACACAGCAGGGTCCGTTACAGTTTTCATCTGATTTCAAATAAACAAAGTCTTGGCTTTCAGAATATTAAACTTGTTTCAGCAAATTCAGAAGATAAATACAATTTTGAAGCTTGTAACGGCATAATTACAAGCGGAGAACGGAGTAATTTGACGTCACAGCAGGCATAACAACAGCCGGTGTTTCTCGTGAGTATTTCCCCCGGGAAACAAACACAATACACACAAACGCAAAAATACACAAACACGTATACACACACACACACACACACACACACTCGTGAGCTTCCCCCAGACCAGTAATTCAAACGAAAATATCTTCCCTCCATACTATTTTGATCATTTGCTCCGCTAATCAATCAGATCGATGGATTCCATTTTTCTCAAAAATGATGACTCCGAAACAGTCAGTGTGCACCACTTAACAGCCAATCAGAATGAGAATATGTTTCACATGTGACTTATACAAATTGTGATTGATTGAGTGACAGATGAAGGATGTTTAGGAGAAATAGTTTGAGAGTGGCGCTCGGAAAAGAAAATTGTTGAGGGAAAAGGAGTTTCGAGACCAGCAGCTATTACAAAAAATGCCGAAGCCTACAGGTTATTTTAAACCTGTAGGCCAGGATGAGGAGGAAGGACAGATGAGTTCTGTACCGAGCGGCAGCGGTGCCGGCCGCGGGGCCTCGGAGACAAGTAGGCCGTCTGGTTCTGATAGCGATGGAGTAAAACAGACAGGAGGGACATTATCTGTTGGAGGAGATGGAGAGGACGACGAGGACTTGCTACGTGGAGGGGAGCCAACAGCAACCGGACAAATACATGAGGGAGGCCCGATACGTCACTCGTCTGGAGGAGAGGACCAGGCGCGTAGAGCAGAGTGGAGAAGTGCGATCACAGAGCCTGCCGAGGCTATAAATGACTTTGATTTGTTGTTTAAATAGGGGGCCTACAAAACCTATCAGCCCCAGGGCCTGATGGCAGGTTAAGGCGGGCTTGCTAATGTGGCACGGTGGCTCAAATGAAACAAAACAAAACAAAAAGGAAGCAAGGACAAACCAGCGCTCTACCCCTCGTGGCTCCACTGGAATAAGCACCGTTTTTACTGTTACCTTCTTAGAAGACAATGTTGAGCTCAATAACACGTCAAGCCTATCCCACATCTCTCCGAAACATACGCTGCGCCACCTAAATGTGTGTCTACTGAGGGAGGCCTGATTTGAGATATTAAGTCAATATAATGATAACTAAGTCAATATAATGAGATATTAAGTCAATATAATGATAACTAAGTCAATATAATGAGATAACTAAGTCAATATAATGAGATATTAAGTCAATATAATGAGATATTAAGTCAATATAATGAGATATTAAGTCAATATAATGAGATAACTAAGTCAATATAATGAGATAGCTAAGTCAATATAATGAGATAGCTAAGTCATTATAATGAGATAGCTAAGTCATTATAATGAGAGAGCTAAGTCATTATAATGACTTACAGGATTTTTTATTTTTTTTCCTGTGGCGCAAACAGGCTTCCATACCTACCTGCCTGTCAGCCTTCAATCTCGTGCACAAATTTATCTTGTGCCCTCATTGGTCATGTGCACGTTCGTGTGTGTTGGAGGAGGGACTCTGTAAGGAAGTCTGAAGGACGGGGCCGATTTTTTATTCGGCAGCGTACTTTCAAATTCTAGCGCACTCGAGCTGGTTTCTCCATTCTTACCTAACCTACCTTTAATGTTAAGTGGCTTTTGTTGTCATGGTAACAGGCCCGGTTCCAGAACAAAATGACTCAGGGTGCATCTGAGATTAGAGAGGGTGCAGGGGTAAAGTGCTATTTTTATAAGTGGGGAGTGGACCTAACACCCTCTAGGGGGTCCTCACCTCCTCTAGGGGGGTCCTCACCTCCTCTAGGAGTCCGGGGACATGCTCCCCCGGGAAGATTTTTTTTAATATTGAAGTTAAAAGCATCAATCTGGTGCACTTTGAGAGCAAAATGAAGAGATCTATGGATACATCCTCAACACCCAGATGAAACAGGAACTGTAATCAGATTTACTTTTTCTTTATGGATATTTTACAAATCACTCCCCTTTTAAACTGTATTCTTGTTTTACTGTCATATAGTATTTCATTTTAGTGAGTTGTGTTACTCAGATGAGTACCAGGAGACAGCGGTTGGTACTCTGGTACAGTTGTGGTGAAGGCATCTGATGTAGCTACTTGAACCGAAATGTCTACATGCATAGCAGAAGATGGCATCTTTTTTACATGAATATTCCAGCCAATCTCTGTTTTTAAACTATGAGCTGCAAAATGAGCGCCTTACCCCACTGTACAGGCGAGTGGTGTACTTTTTTTAATATACCTTGGCAGACTCTGTTTTGCCGAGGTCCTCTGGCACTTGCGGGCCGCAACGAGGGGTGGTGGTGTTTGGGGCAACGAAGTAACGGCTGCGGCCGGCTGCTCGCCTCCGGTGGGCGAGGCGGGCAAAGCCGGCGAGTCGGGGGCTGGAGGACGTTAGTGTCCACGACAGTGGCCACGGGTACGTAATGTCCCCATGATCTGAACTGTTATTACCTGCAGTAGATAATAGCTGGTTGTTTTAACCATTTTCGGATGTCCATCATTGACTATATTCTTATTCTTATTGTTATTATTACTACAATTATTCTTATTGTTATTATATATGTAATATTTTTCACTTATATATAGTTATTTTTTACTTTTAATTTTTATTTTTTCACTTTTCGTTTTTCAAATGAGGGTGCATAACGACTCAACTGAGGGTGCAATGCACCCCCGTAGAACGGCCTGCATGTAATCATAATACCTCATTGTTAAGGTTATGAGTTGATTTAATAACAAACCAACATTGACTGTCGTAATGACGTCTTATAAGATAGATAAGATAAGATAGATAAGACTTTATTCATCCCGAAGAAATTGTTGTGCCAGCAGTAACAGTAACATTAACAAAATACAACAAACACAATAAACACAGCAGAAAAAGAGCAATCAAACGTCCACCGACAACATGAAACATAGAAACATAGATGGTCACACAATCAATGCAATCATTATTTAGCAGTATTCAGTAGTTTTCAAGTAGTTAGTAGTGCAAAAATTAAAAACGTAGTGGGCAGTTACGTAATTGCACATTATCATAGCATTATTAATAATATACTAATACTAATAATAATAATAATTAATATAATATAATATTGCACATAGTTATGTAAGCAGCGAGTGTAATTGCCAATGATGGTAATTATATTGATATATTGCACATAGTGTTGGTGTGGAAGTTCTCAGTGCCCCTTTACTAGGGGTGAAGAGTTAAAAAGTTTGATTGCCACTGGAGGAAAGACCTCCTGTGGCGGCTGTGGGTGGTTATCGGTGATCTCAGTCGGCTGTGGCTGAAAGTGCTCCGTAGGAAACCCGTGTGGCATGCAGGGGGTGAGACCCATTGTCCAGAATGCCGAGGAGTTTCCTCAGCATTCTCCCCTCGAACCCACTGCCAACGACTCCTGGTCCACTCCCAGGACAGAGCCCTGCTCTCCTGATGAGCTTGTTGAGTCTGTTGGCATCAGCTTGTCTTCACCCCGCTGCCCCAACACACCACAGCAAAGAAGATCACACTGTGAACCCACACGAGTCATAAAACATCTGCAACATAGTGCTGCAGACGTTGAAGGACCTGAGTCTCCTGAGGAAATACAGGCGACTCTGGCCTTCGTATATAGGGCGTCAGGTTTTTACTCCAGTCCAGTTTATTGTCTATGTGTACACCCATTATGCCTCTAAACTTGGTTTACACAACCTTTGGTAGCAGCTAAGCTTTAGCCGCAACATGCTGTTCTCATATTATCTAACTTAATTAGTCATCGACACATAGGTCATTTAGTTTTTTACATAAAGAAAGAAACTTTAAGACACAGATAACTAACTTCACAGGCTAGCCATGTTACCACTAATGAGGTCAGTATAGCCTTTCTCTACTAGTCTTAAAGGCCATGGCAAATAAAATAAATGTGCACAATAACGAGGGAGCGAGGGTGGAGTGGGAACTCCCACACGGTGCATCAGTAATTCTCAAAGTGAAATATTTCATCTTGCAGAAGACCCCTCTTATTTTTCAGGAATGTCATTTTCTGAGGTCCTATGAAGGAGCTGGAGAGAGACATCCTTTCCGACATAAATTATTAACCGTAGCTTATATCACAACCTCGTAGATTCAAAACACGAAGCTTGTACGATACTAGAGGGCATCTCATATATTTAGCGCTGCCAGAGAAACACAAACTTAAAGACAGAAAGGTTAGGCGTTTGAAATCTGACGCAAACTCACAAGTCTTTGTATTTTCCCTGACAGACACGAATATGGCACAGGAACACTGTAGGGTTATGGGAGTCTATCTTTGTACTTCTCCATCAGAGGCAGAGGATTTTTGCGCTACCACAGAATAGAGTTCCTGTGAAAATGAATATTTTATGATATTGCTACCAGGCTATGATTGGTAGCATAAGAGTAGATTGCATTCCAAACTGCCTGTTGTGCAAAAAAATTCATCATTAGCCTACTAATCTTAGAGAAGTGGCTAATGTAACAAGCAGTCAAAACACGTAGAGTTGTTTTATTATCTCCCCTGAGGTTTTTAAACCACTAGCAGGTAAAAATATTTTACCCTTGGTTAAAAGCCTACCATTCCCTTACTCATTAGAGGACAACATTAAGCATTGGGGAGACCAATTTCAGTGTATGCTGCTTATTCTGTACTGCCAGTGATGAAAAAAGGCCTATCCTCTCCTTGTGGCTGCTTTTAATAATGATGAGATATAGTTGCCATAAGGCGCCCCTTATAGTATATTTTCAGCTGAAAAAAAAATGTAATTTTAGAATTTTTTATCTCATCTCTTGGCAGCTTCCTATTGGGTAATTAGGCATCTCAGAGTTTACCAGCAGATCTGCTCGGTTTTAGGCGCTTTGGAAAACAAAAGACATTAGAGGTAAATGAATAAGTAGAGTCGTTCACAGTAAAAAGTCTGGACACTTGCCTCAAGGGGGGGCTGCGTCACCCCTCAGCCCTGTAACCTATATTTGTTTGAGTTAGTTTTAACAGCCCAGCGGGGAGATGAGCTTTCCAATACAGCGAGTTTGCAACATTAAAAACAGATGATTCATCTCTGTCCCTGTGCTTGTATGCGTAAATGTGATATACGTATGTTTTACCATGGAAACATACTTCTGAAGTTTTTCTTAAATATATTTTTATATGAGTTTGGGTGCCGTTGCAAATATAGAAAGTGCTTTGTAACAGAAACCGGGAGAAACAACGCCTATGCATTCGTATTTGTTAGAAAGTTCTAAAGCAAAAATAGCCTCGCTGCCTTTGCATTCCCAAGCCCTACTCCATCCTGATCCAGAAAACCTGTCACTCTCACACTTGTGACACAACAAAACTGGAACATCACAGGTACTCGATGCTGATTGCATTTTGTATCAAGTTCTTTGGTCCTACGCCAGCACAAGCATAAAAAGCTTGGCTCCCCTGATATGGAGGTCCTGAATGAAACTGTAGGCTGGTGGGATGCTCTCTATATAGAGAGCTCATTAGTTGGAGAGACCTGTGTGCATTGTTCCAAGTCTGCAGAGTCAGCTAGGGAGCCACTCATCACTCCCGCACAATCGCGACCCCTGCACATCTGGTCGGCAGCTCAGGGTGACCTCACGCCACACAGACGCACACATGCACATGCAAATTATGGCAGAGAAGGGAACATAAATATTCACCAGCATACAAAGAGCACCGGGATACCTGAATGCATAATCTCCTGGCTAAACATGCATGCATTGTGTAGACAGAGCTCTGAGGATGAACAGCATTGTAATATAAAAGATTGAACGCACAATTCTGCCCCCGTGCACACACACACACCTCCACACAAGCACTGGTCTGTATCGCTTGTGATTTACTGGCCATTTTACACCCAGCTGAGGTGGCCACCTCCAGCGCTGACCCTGCACTACAGCTCTGCTCAGGGACGCAGGTGCAGCAATTGGAAGCACTTTCCCAAGAATCCCCAAGCACAAAAAGTAACAGTGCCTCTGTCAATCTCCGCTTATGAAGGTTTTAATTTAGTGGCTTGAAGGTCTAAAATGCATATAGGAATATATCTACTTTCATATAGGTCAGTCAGTCCCTTTACTGCTATTCCCGGTTCTCAATTATACAGCGAGCGATCCGCACTGCAGCATGCTTTACCAAACTGTGGCTAGAACTGTGTGTGCTCATACCTACAATGCTTTGGCATTATAAATCTCTGAAAAACCGCATAGAATAAAGAGAAATTGAAATAAATCTATTCCACAGCAAGGGAGAGGGCATGCCTCTATTGAGAGCATGTCAGTGTTGATTCTATTGACGGACCTGTTTTATCTTGGCTACGTCATTTTCGAGACATGCTGAGCTGTGTTGGAAAAAATTGACTGAGAAAACAGAGAACAATGAAGCCACTTATTGACTCCCTGTTTCAGTATAAAAGAACATACTTTCCGAACCCATGGCTGCCATTTCAAAAGAAAAAAATTAATCAATGGAATTCATTTCACACAATGCGCTCACAGAGGGCCATCATTTAAGACTAAAACTGCCATTTCAAATCAATGCTTTTCCGATTTTAATGCCACTGAGAAGATAGCATAGTGCCTCCCTTACAGTGTGGCCCAGGAGGTAGGATGAGATCACCTTCATGATTCAGACGTGGTGTGAGTGGTAGATAAGGCAGAGGTGTGTAATATATATTAAAAGACGAAGTTCAACGTTTTGGGAAATGGTCTGGCAGAGAATTAGAAGAGATGACAGAGGCACTCTCATGAGTATACGTTAGCTAGATATTAAACTATCGCTAGCATCCTGCTTATGACTTACTTTTAAATCGGAGAGGATTGCGAGTGTCAGAACGTCCAAAATGACAAAACTTTGGCTTGTTTGTTAGTAAAGTAAAAACAAGCATAATCAACATTGTTCTAGTGAAGCTCGATTCCATTTTTTCATCCACATATTTCTCATTGTCTCTGTCACATAATAATAAATGGAGCCACGTCACTAGGAGACAACAGCATGAATCTTACATTTCTTATCTTACTCTCACATTGTAAACGTTCTTCCTCCTTTCAGCTAAGCTCTGCAGGTCTCCCACCAGATTACAGCAGGCAGGTGTGATTTGCTTCTGGTCTACATTATCTGGCAGCAGACTGCAGTTTCAGGAACGGTGTTTAAGCGGCTTGGACAGATGCGCTGTAAGGCTTAGACCACCTTTGATCCAACCATGTACAATCAATCATCACAGTACTCTACTTCATAGCTTTTTCGATTATTATCAAGCTTAATATTATCTTTCTTAGACGCCGACAACAACTTTAGATAGGCTTTAACAACTGTAAATTGTATTCCCTGACTGTCACAACACCTCTTCAGAAAACGGCTAATTGGAAGACTCAGCCTAGTAGCCAAGAAAGGGAAGAAAAGAAAGATAAAGAAAAGAAGAAAAGTGCGAGACTCCGATGTCCCAGGCTCGACTGTCATAGCACGACGTAGTGCTGCTCCGCTGAGATTTGCCTCTGTGAAAAGCAAACACAAAGGCTTGCCGACTCCTCTGTTGAATTTTATCGGAGGTGTGAGAGAAAAGAGAGTTGTCAAGGCCATCAGAAATGTATTCACAAACCTTATGTAGGTTCGAATTAATCTCTGTGATGAGTCTTGTAGTGACGTTAATAGCATCTATTTATGGAAGGATCAGTATTCGGTGTCAGGGTGATAACACTGACACTTCATTCAACTGCATGACCTCATCATTATCCAACTTCACTCCTTATACTTTGTTGTGCAAGACTGAAATAAAAAAACATGTCACAAATGAGGTACAAGCATCTCACTTGGGAGACTATCAGAGTTCAGTGGCTTCTCAGAACATTTTTGGTGTGACAGCATTGGAAATATTGCTGGCATCAAAGCTCACATTTTGGGGGAAATCTTGCTAATGACGAACTTTAGTGTTTTTACAAATGTCAAGGTCCACTGATTTGCGGACAATAGAGCTACTGTATACAGATGCTCATGTGACATGTTTCTCTAAATGAAAATTATATAAAGATCTAATTTCAAATTGGTTCTTAAATCAAAGAATTCTGATCTCTTCTGAAATCCAGGCATCCATTAGTTTGTTGGCGAAGAGGGTTGCCTTCGTGTGACTTTGAACTAGCCATCTGCCCCTACAGTTAGAAAATGTGCACTGTGAAAGAAGTTTTAAAAGTTATAAGTAAACTTACATCTAGTAAAGCAAAACAAGAATACAATCTCAGAGACAGGCTTGTTAGATATTGTTACTAGAGACATGCAGACTTTTCTCATATGATTTATGAATCGAGATGGAAGGTCGATCCCTCATGGTGCAACTAGAAATATTTCAATTTTTGTATATTGAGAGATCTTTTCAAACTTTTAATCTGTAATGAAATAATTATAGAAAAGATTTCTAAACTCTCCATTCTAAAAGGAGCTGAAACTTTTATGAGCACCATCCTTCCCGTCCTCCAGTTTTTTTAGCCTGATGTAAGAAGCCGAGCCTTCTCTGCGGCACACTTTTCAGACGTTATAAATAAAATAAGAAGTTCATGGGTGTGCTTAAGCACCAAAAGGAAATGTCTCGGTTGTCTAGAATGATGCCAAAGTGATCTTTTGTGAAGGAAAAGACAAACAAAATCAATGTCACTTTCAAGTAAGTTTTTCGACAATTAAAGTGTCTGAGAGTGTATTGCCTTGTATTTAAGAAATCAATCAGAAGTGAGGTTTCTTCAAGTTCTGATCTCATTATTTTTGCTAACGAGATCCCTAACGATGGTTTAATTGCATTGTAATGCAGTCAAATTTGATTCATTTGTTTGTTAGATTCCAGGCTCAGGGAGGCTTTGATAGTCATTTAAAGATGGGTAACACATTAATACTGCTCATAAAGGTATAGACTATCAGTCACAGCAGCTGTCAAACAGTGTAAGTCATGACAGACAATACTGAGGCTTACACCGTACTGAATGCCGTTTGATGCTGTCACATCAAAGTGAGTTTGCTCTGTGTGTGACTTCTGCATGGGTAATATCGATAACACTGATTTGTTTATATATTTTCTACATTTTATTTATTATGTGATAGTGATTGGTCTGTTCACCTAAATTATACCTTTTATGATTGTATTGTTTGGGTAATATGTGGGGCCCTGAAAATATATGAATATATAAAAATATATAATCAGCAGCAGACGGATCTCTCCGTGGTAAATGCAATCAAACAATGACACTTGCACGGTCGCACACTTATTGCACCAATTCACCATGCAAGGTGTGACTGTCTTAGTGCCTCCCTTATATTTACTTTAGTCACACTAATGGCAGAGCATGGTTCAATATGGTAATGCTCCTAGGTCATACAATTTGATCCATGATTTAATTGTCTCAACAACTGTTGTTGAATCATAAGATTGAGGTTATTTTTGTGTGTGAAATGTCTTCACAACTTTTGGAATGGGTATGCCATCAAATCAATAGACAATACATTTCCAGATTTAGAATGAATTATAAATAGCCTTTATGACCTTTCCTCTAGTGCCTCATTAGGTCAACATTTAGATGTCTTTGATTGACGACTATGTACTTGCAAAATCACCTCAGCCTCTTTATATAAACCTTGTGTTTGGTGCTTATTAGCAAATGTTATTATAGTCCAAATTAACATGGGAACATGGTGATATTACGTGTTGTATTTTTGCATTTTCATTGTGAGCAAAATATCATGCGTTAGCTTGTAGTCCAAAGCACTACTCTCTAATATCTCACAGAGCCGTGAGTATAGCTGGAGACGAGTTTAGGAATGCAAAGCACTCAGTTAAGCTCATGGAAAGCCATAGTCTTGATTAAATATTTGAAAAATTGGCAGTGACTTGAATCAGGCGACAGGAAAACTGATTTGTATTTAGCAAAACAAAAAAGAAGACTACATTCGGAGAAAGGTGTTGACATTTTAAAATAAATGACACTGTGTGTGGGTGTAGCTTTGGTAAAACTCCACCTAGGATGACAGAGCACTGTGGGAGTGATACTAGGGTTCATTGTGTGCAGTGCCGTTCTTATTTTGGCATATTTTCAGGGATCTTCTCCATCTAACCTATAGAGCTGTGCAGTGTTTGAGCACCGCTGGGACCCTACTGTATGTTTTTGATTGCCTCTGAGGAGCAACAAAAATACATGGCTCATTAAAAATGAATGTATCAGAGGGAAGGAAATCAATAGATACAACAATGGAATACGTTAAGTGTGGACACTGCAGTGGCATCAGGGCCATCTCAGTCAGCAGCGCTATGACAAATTAATTAAAATGATTGAAGTTGGTCTTCAAAAGGCTGCAGTTCAAATCCGAGGACAGCTGGCTAACATAAATCACAGCCAAGATACTGAAGTCATGACCTTAATTCCGTCATTTAACTGTGTTGCTCTTTGATAATGACAATGACACAAAGGGCACCAGGTAAAGCACCCAACCATCGGCTATAGTTCACAAACCAAAATAGCTTCTATTAACATCTATCAAAATGATTGTTGTCAATTATAGCTAAAGATCCTTTAGGGTTTTGGGAAAATGTCCCTATTTCTACAAAAAAGGAATTCATAATAGAGACTTTGTGTGTGTTGTGTGTTGTTAGGTTGATTTAAGGATCAATTCAATTCCACATCATCTTTATAGAATGGGCATTATACGTCAATGAAAAGAAAGGCAGACATTCTACAGAGCAGCGCACAACAACAATAGAAATTGAAATAGCCTTTCAGATGTCGATACAAATAAATCACATTCAGACCAACACAAAATCAATAGGAAAGACAACCACACCACAGCTATTGATTTTTCAGCTTTATCATAATTTCCTAAGGAGAGTTGGTCTGCAGCCCAGCGTTCAAATACATTTGATGATAGAAATATTCCAACACTTAAAAATATTAACAATACAAAAAATATGTAAAAACAGAATTGGACTGAGGAATAGTTAACCCTGACCATGACCCAAGAGACTAACTAATAATGTCAAACACATAATGACAAAATATAAGGCAGTCTTCCAAATAGGCATTTATATAAGTGAATATAAATAAGCTTGCAAAAATGACGGTAATTTTTTTTAGATACACAGCTTTTAATTAATCACCTGAATGTTTTTTTTCGTTGTTGTTGTTGTTAAGTGGACCACAGCCGCATGAATAAGATTCCCGCTCTTTGACACAGCTTTGAAATTAAATACCTGACATTTTTTGTATTGGTTATAGTTTTTGCAAGCATCGAGGAAAGGCAAGTTCAGTTCCTTTGTATCACATTTTTAAAAAAGCCAATAGAGAGGCGAAGTCCCGCCCATCTACTTCCGACCCATGGGACCTTATTTCGGAAAAAGTATGTTTTGAAGTCAATGGAGAGAGAAAGATTATCTCTCGATCCCGTTTGAATTGTGCCATGAATTACACATATGATGTTTGCCAATCTTAACAAATCATTTCCATGTCAAAAAAGTCACAGTTTGTCGTAAAACTGTTGAAATATAAGACTATGGAAAATACGCAACTAGAAAGACTACAAACCCCAGAATCCCGGTCCCGCATGCTGGCTCTTACGGAACCGACTAACTCCCCTTGTGTGTATGTACAGCTCTCAACATGCCCAGACTTGGAGTGATTTTCACCTCTTTTAATACTTTTCACTTCATTCTGAAAGAAAGAAGTGAAATGTGCCAACGTGACGGCCGTCTTGGTGTGTGGTGTGAGACGGGAGATGTAGTTCATTGAGCGGTTTCACACAAAAAAGTGTGTTACTTCACAGTTTTACAACACATTTTTATTTTTTTGACTTGCAAAATTATTTTTCAAATTGACAAACATCATATGTGTAATTTCACTTCAATACATACTTTTTCCTAAATAAGGTCGGAGCTCCCCCGGAAGGGGAGGGACTTCGCCTCTCTATTCCGAGGGCTTTAAAATAAGAGGTGGGAAAAACAATCATTATGGAAACCTTCAGCTGGGCACCATGGGTACCTTTCCCAAATGTTGAGACAATGTATTCAGTAGTTGCTGAGATATTTTGAGGTAAAAGTCACAGCATCACCTTATTCACCAAAAGTCCTTCTTTGGGGACCATTTATGTTTGTACAAAATGTCATTGCAATTTGTCAGTGTGGACCAAGTGTTAACTAGAGAATGCAATTCCTGAAGAAATTGCTAGTGGGAATGCTTTATGCTGACACTGAATTGCTATTCAGAAATGTAATGTGTAAGAAGAAAGTCAAGAATTTAGATTAAAATGATACATGAACACTAGGGGCTTGAATGTGTGATAAGAGAAGAAAATAAAGTAAAAAAGCTTGGAAAAGCAGCAGAATATTTGAACTGCAAATTATTGAACTAACTTGATGACTAATGATCTGTCGCCATGGCAATGGTATTTGATGACACCCCATAATACGCTTAGATGTTTTGATGGCTGCATCGTTACCAAACCTGTGAAGTTTTGGGCTGTTTGGAGCATTTTCACTGAAGATATGAGAAAACCATGTTTCATAGGGAGCATTGTGTTGCCATGGCAACAGCATTTGAAGAAATGTCAAAAGTGTCAAGTAGATGTCTTCACGGCTGTACTGTTAGCACACGTGAAGGTTTATCCTTCAAGTAACGAGATGTTTTCCTACGTTTGTCATGAAAAATTATGTCTCAGGAATGTAGGGTTTGGGAATTATGGCAGGTTTTAAAAGAAAATATGAAAGCAAAATTAAATCTGTCCTCCACTCTAGCTGTGACATCACACACTCTAAAATCTGAAGAAGGCCTCTTTACCAAGGTCTGAACAATGTTTAATATCTGTAAAACCAAGAATCAAATTTAAAAGTTGTGTTACACGAATAATGTCAGAAAGATGTTAGATGTTAGATGACATTTTAAAGTTGGAATGACATTTCTGAGTGAAAGTATGAAGCAGTTAGCAGTTGAAGAAGGAGCAATTAGCAGTTGAAGTTGCATGAAGATTGTTGAAGTCTGAAGAGTTCTCCATTGACGTCCATGTTAAAAATGGGATGTATTATGGGATGTATCTCTGGAATTATGAAAGTTATGAATGATAAAAGTAATAGCCATTGATTCCCGACCGAGCTGAACGTTTTGATGTTTGAACGGAGTTTCTGCGATGTTCAATGTGGGAGAAGAAGCAGCGCAAAATAACCCGGCGGAATAATAAAGAATTTTGTGCGTAGCATAACAGATAGTTGGAATGCTGTGTCAGCATTCCCACTAAACTAACTGAAGGACACTGCCATCCCTAGATGGTTTGCCCTGGAAAGGCAGCTGCAAACAGAAATGGTTTAAGCTTTGAATGAAAATAACTACATGTTGGAGCAGACCTTACATTTACAGATATGTATTGAATTGAATTGATTTATTTAAAACAAGGGACAGTGTACATTAATCAACATATTAAAAACATGTAAAAGTACTCGAATTAGCCAAAAGGATAGTTTTCATCGATAGTCCCTTTGCCAGATGGTGATAGACATCCTAAAAGAAATAATAAAAATACCACAACATTGTTATACCATTGTAGATATTTACAATAGATAACATACACTGATACAGATAAGAGCAAGTCATGATAATAAATAAATAAATAAAATGTTTACAATACACACTCATACACACACCTACACCCACACATCAGTGCTGACACTGTTGGTTTCAATGAGCCACTTTGTAATACTGTGCTTGAATGTGTAGTAGTATGAGGATTCTCTTATTGGTTGTGGTATTGAATTCCATTGATGGGATGCGTGGAATGAAAAGACAGCCTGGCTGAATGCGCTTTTCCTAAATGGGATGGTGCAGTCTCCCCTAGCCGCACCTCTAGTAACCCTGGTTGAGGTGGAGCCAACCCACGAGTGATCTTATAAACTAAGCAGATGTTTTTGTAAACTATGAGATTTTCCCAGCTGAACAGATTATACTTTTTAACAATGTGACAATGATGATACCGGTATGGCTTTTTGTCTAGTGTTTTGAGTGCTTGTGGATGAAAGAAAACCTGCCCCTGACAACCTGAGAGGTTTGGACATTCATAACAAGGCTGCACATCAGACATGTAGTGGCCAAACCATCCAATGCTTTACAAAATCAATACTTCTTTTTTTTAGTTCACTTGGGAGTATGCGGGTATGATACTCAGTGTGTTCATCCATTGCTGATTGGTGATCATATACAATAAAGAGATTATGAAAGGAAGAAAAAAAGATATATAGAAATAAATTACAAAAGGAAGCGAGTGCAAAGGTCTGAGAACGCGAGAGATCTGCTGTATTGTTTGGAGTGCAGCCTTTTAAATATAGATATGGCCCTTGTGCAAGGCTACAGTGTGTGCTTTTGATTCTGAAAAACTATCCGATGTATAGTTTGTAGTTTTTATCCACTACCTGAATACTGTACATTGATAAATACAGGTAGAATGAACAGCAATACCTATTTGTAAAATATAGGTTGGACCTGTCAAAATACAGATAAATATCCATCATAGTCATGCACCCATGGCCCGACTTTACCAGCAGTGCATACAGCTGTGACAGGATTTTGTTGTACTGTATGTTGAAATGCTGAAAAATGATAAATCTTATTTTGCTTTCCCAGGCGGCATTAAGGTTTTCTGAAAGAAGATTGAGCATCATCTGGTAACACATCTTACAAATCACGTTTTGTGTTTATTGAAAAAATACCCCAGTATTCACTTTTGTCACTGTAATAATTACCTCATGTCCAGCTCTTTTTCCTCCAACAAAAAGCAGTTCTTCAACTTTGTGAACAATTTAACTGCATCAATAATTACTGTGAAAAAGAAAACCTCAAGACAATTGATATTTAATGGTTTCACGCTTGGTTTAACCACCCTTTCAACATTAGAAAAAATCATTGAGCCTATTCTTTCAGTTCTCCTTGAATGTGTGCAACACTCTGTTGTTAAGGTGAATTATATCTGGGAATCTAAACTGTCAGCTGTGGCCGAAGTTAAGTGAAGTTTCAACTCAGGAGACTTTGTTTACCACATTCTGCATTGATGGTCCTATTTCCCATCCTTAGAAAACTATGTGACTCTGTTACGTTCCCTATTAGGCTAGGGGAACTAAAGGGAAGAAACACAACCAGATTGGTATTGGTATAATTATAAGTGATTTATTTTAAGTAGCAGCGGTAAACAAAATGGCAGGCAGGCAGCCTGAAACAAACAAACGAGCCAAAAGGGCACACAAGTTTATAAGTAAACAAAGGGAGGACTCAAAAGGAGTCTAAAGGCATACAGGGAAAATAAATACTAATATACTAAATAAAGAACGAAACAAAACCTCACTGTAACAGTGGTACAACTAACCACATTTTTCTATACACAACACAGCTAAACTAAGGGCAACAGTAACAACATCAGAAACTATACTCTAAATGCTAACTAAGCTACTCTACACACTACACACGAGTTTACCACAGTTAACAGAATTCTCTAAGAGCAAGTAGCGAGAGGCGTCTGTTCCTCAACAGAACCTCCAGAGTGGTGATAGTCCGCGGCCTTTGTACTCCTCCCCCAGCAGGTGTGCGCCGGCTGTGCGCGGGCTGTGCGCTGCGATTGGACGACGTCAATCCAATCACCATCTTCCGAGGCGGACCAGGAGATGGGCAGCCAATGATGTTGGAGCAACAACACAGCTCATTTACATAAACACACACACAGCTGAAAGCACTCACAGGCAGATTAATGAGCAGGACAAACAGCAACCGTAACAGACTCCTTCTCTGCTTTCATCGTTAATGTTGCATCGCTACAGCAGTACACAAGTAAGACTCAATTTGATAACAGAGCCTGCTTCCAGTGGGTCTCTTATGTCAGAATTAAGCACCTGAAGGGGAATACAGAAACCTTTATCAAAATGATTTTTATTTTTGTGTTGCAACAAACACATGTAATAATAAGAAAGGAAAATGGAATGTTAGTCAGTCCACTACTTCAGTCCCGACTTAATATATATATATATATATATATATAAGAGGGTTCAGATCAATTGCCATGTCGGTGTTGTACGGACATTCATGTGCTCCAGAGGATAAACCCTTAATCCCCTGACCTTTCATATATCGGTACGGTCAAAATGTTCACTTTTCCTGTACAATATCTCAACATCTACAAGAGGGATTGGGACAACATGTGACCTTCATTGGTGTTCCTCAGTAATTAATTATGTTCGCCTGTACCTTGGCCATTAAAAAGTGAAGTGAATCACTTTGTTTTTATTAAAAATATCTCAGATGGAACAGATGGATTCATCTGTAAATGAATAAATGTAAAAAAAACAGCTATTAATTGTCCCCTTCGGGATAGATTGGTAAACAGTGTGCGGCACAATTATTACAATACATTTCTTAGCATCAGCTGCTTTATGGCCTCAGTGCTAATAAGCAGATGCTAACACACTAAACTTAGATGTAAACCTCATTACAAATGAACCTGTCAAACATCAACATGCTAACATGTTGATGTTAGCCTTAGTATAGGTAGCCTCAAGCTTCTACCATGATTGTAGATTTGTAGGCTTGTTACATCCAAAACATTTAAGAGGGACACTATTATAAATGAAAGTCGACTTCTTTAGACTTAATATTATTTCACAACAGTTATCCTCACTTAACAATAATACATGTTGCTATAACCATGTCTCTTTGAACAAGTACCAGCCTGATGAAGCGGGACAAAACACACAGCATTGAATTAAGGTTACTTTTATGTCCGCCCGTCCTCCCTTACTTAATGCAACCTAGAGATAAATGGTTTTGCTACTGTAATGTTTTCTTGCACAATGAAAACCCTCAAGTATTCAAAGATAATCACTTCAAGTGCCACCCGGGGATCAAGTTCAGTGTTGGACATGTGCTGCTGCTGAGCATTGTAGCTGAATAGTCTGAATCCTCTCCTCAAGGCTCTTGGAGAGAAAATAACCTCAATACAAATGCACTTAAGTTTTTCTTGTAATTGCCTCCACAGGAACATCTGATCTAAAGAAGAGACATTTTATTTAAAATGCTGATGTTTAGAGGATACTGTGCTGCAAACAACTCTAAAATATTCCTTTTTCTTTCAGCTGAAGCGTCAGAAATAGTTTTTGATCTTCTCCCAGAGATGAATCCAAATAACCAGGTGGGTAATGTGAAAAACTCAGCGTGGTATTTCAGATCATGAATACTTTTGTTCCTTTGATAGCGCCCAGGAAGATCAAACAAATAAGTAAGCACTCTGGGGACAATAAAAGGTTTTTAAAAATGTGCTGTCTGTGAGAAAAACCTGCTTGACACATTCTGGCATTAAATTCTCTCTCAACATTGTTTTTACATAATAAAGTTCTTGTATCACTCTTACAGCTAACTTATGGCATATCAAAGTATAACAGCCCTCAGAGGAGTGATCGTCCACATCATGATCTCAGTCATTAAAAGTCAGTGAAAGTGCTTTTTAATGACATGTTCCCTTGTTATTCTAGAAATAGCAAGAAAAATAATTATGTTTTAAAACCCAATGTCAGAAACAATTCACTGACCTAGAAAACATAGAAAGTTTCTCAGCGTGTGTTAAATATGTATCTCAATGAAGCTCTCTTATATCTACAGTGTACTAACAAGGTTAGGTATTTTCCTCTTAGTTATATGTACTGCCGAATATTTTGGTTGTATTATTTCTACAGGCAGGCATAGCGCCAGAGACAGTTGATTACATTTTGGTAGAGCTCCAGATCTGGGAGTTTTACCATTAGATAGTTATTGTTTTTAACCCATATGGATTTAAGGCAGATAGAGGCTTGATTCCAAATGCTGAGGGTTTGTTTGCATGCCTTTTATTTTACCAGTTTAAGTATAAATGACAAAAAAGAATGATAGTTGAGGGCAGGTTTTGGCGGAGCTTTGAGGTCTGAGTCTCTCCCAGTTTGAAGTGTGATGCCTCCATCCTTCATCCAGGTTTAAAGAACTTCGGGACAAGAAAATGATGATCAAAGGAGGGGTTAGGCTTCGTTTTTTATTTTTAAGAAGTTTGCTTTCCATTCTTTTGCGCTGCCTCGTGACTCTTTGCAGAAGTAGTAATTGCCTCACAGGGATTCTAAGGCAGCGCAGTACTCACTGAGATGCTGTCTTGGATATCCGTCAATGCCTCTGTTCCTGGGGTAATTAAGGCTCGGAGTCATCTCCGGAGATACTGTGGCTCCTCAAACTAGCTTGCTTTTGTAATCCGTGTCGCAGTGTAAAGCGTAACTCAACGACACAGTAAGCCAGAGTATAGGGAAAAAGTGCCTCATGTCCTCCTGAGTGAACCTGTCTGAGTTCATTGGTATTGTTTAGGATGACAGAGGCATAATTGTTTAAAGAAAGGGGCTATTTTGGTCGGTATTATGGTGCTGCAGATGGTAATAACACTATATTTGCAACAGCCTTTTTAGGAGTGAGTCCTCCACCCATCAAACATTAATACTTTGGTGCTGTCTGTTGTCAAGCAAATGACCAGGAGCAGACAGCTAATAAATCCAATGACGGAAGTGAATAGCTTTTGTTTCAGATATTTTGAGTCTGAACATAATATAACCTAAAGTTTTGCAGAAAATTGCCCTATTTCTATTGTTATTTATAAAAATGGACACCTTGGGAAATGATGGCAAGGTGATTTATCCTTTCATTTGATTAGGAAATGTGATTCCTGACAGATGCCTTTAGAGGTCAGAGGAAACCCAGAGAGTGCAAAAATGAAAATAAATGTCAACCTGTTAGAGAAATGCTATTTAATATCTGAGAGAGATATTGGCACAGCGGGCCAAAGTTCTGCGCAAGTAGCTTGTAATTCAAACTTTCAGAAATCCATCGTGTCCACTTAAAGGCTGTGTGGTAGTGACAGAAGTCTGAGCACCCTGCTGAAGGTTTCCTCATTAAAGTGTTGTCGATTTTTCCTTTTGAGCGACTTACTTCAGAGGTTATTATAGCAGTTTGCAACTGGAGAGGGAAAACCTTGAAATCTTATGTAATATTAGAATTGTTTAAAGGACCCGGATAAACAGTTGGAAAATGTTCTTTGGTCATGTTAAAAAATATTCAGCTGGACGTGTCAAACTATTTTCAGCGCTGTCGGGGATACGGTTTTATATCAACTCATCATTAGCCCACAGCAGCACAACCATGACGCACAGCCTTGTAATTATCAATTATAGATGTACCCATTCAAACTGTTTCTTCAATTTACAAATGACAAGAGTCTTAAAACCCTGTGCTCTTTGGTACAATGGATAACTGAAAAATACTAAAAAGAAATTGTGATGTAACATGCATATTTATCGGATGAAAATCCATCAATTCCATTTCCTATCCATCTATACATGTATATGTCTATCTGTCTATCTATCTATCTATCTATCTATCTATCTATCTATCTATCTGTCTGTCTGTCTGTCTGTCTGTCTGTCTATCTATCTATCTATCTATCTATCTATCTATCTATCTATCTATCTATCCGGACATAAAACACTTAAACACAGCAACATGTATACTGTACTGTCACTGAAGCCACAAGAAACTCAGCTTTATTTCAACATCAGCCAATTATAGATCATTTAAAAAAGGATGTTATCATCTGTAGACTAGCGCGTGTGGGCCTCTATAGTGTCTATAAATGCCTCTTTAAATAGATTACACATAACATTGACCAGCTTTTGTGTTTGCTATACCATAGTGCTTCAGGTGATTTGCAATAGATGTCATGTCCAAACATGTCCAAATATGAGAGAGGCCTAGGTACAAGCAAACGTAAAAAAAGAAAGAGTCTGACTGAGAGGCCAAACAAACATCAGGAGAGAGAAAAGAGAGATTTGTCTCAAGTCTTGAGGTAAGCAATGTGTTTCAGTATAATGCCCTACGGACCATCATACAGTTACAATCATTATTCTCTATATACAAACTTCCTGATTTACATACACTGTACTGCGCCTCAGTTTAAAATGTCATAAAACTAAATGTGAAATCAAATATATGGTGCAATTTCTTTTTAGAGGGAGGACTCCACGAATTTTAATGAGGTGGGCGATAATGGACATTATGGCTATTGATGATGGCCTGTTTCCTCTTGCATAGTACGTCACACACACTATCAAATATCTACAACAGTACAAATGTTCCTGTTCGATCAAAACACTTGCAACAATTGGCTAAACTACATCAGCTCATTTTTTGAAGGTATTTCGTGGAGAACGGAGATGGCAAACTATCCGAGTGGACCATAGTGTATCTTTATGTATATATCCTTTAGGCCTGCATGTTTTAGAGGGTCACATCGACTCTGTTTACTGCGTTACATGAATGGAGGAAGTCTAATGTGCAGGGCCCCCTTAATGCACGGGCTGACCTGGGCTGAAGCCCAGGGGCCTACGGAGATCGGGGGCCTATCATGAGCCAATAAAAAAAAAAGTTTTTTATTTCTGATGTTTTTTAAAAAAATTTAAATAAACAAAGTCTTGGCTTTCAGAATATGAAACTTTTATTTCCAAAATCACACGATAAATACATTTTTGAAGCTAGTAAAGGGAAGAAGACAGCTCTCCCTCGCCACTCTGCTGTTCCCCTCCCTCCGCTGAAATTATTAATGTAAGCGTATATTAACCATAGATAACACAGCAGGGTCCGTTACAGTTTTCATCTGATTTCAAATAAACAAAGTCTTGGCTTTCAGAATATTAAACTTGTTTCAGCAAATTCAGAAGATAAATACAATTTTGAAGCTTGTAACGGCATAATTACAAGCGGAGAACGGAGTAATTTGACGTCACACAGCAGCATAACAACAGCCGGTGTTTCTCGTGAGTATTTCCCCCGGAAACAAACACAATACACCAAACGCAAAAATACACAAACACGTATACACACACACACACACACACACACTCGTGAGCTTCCCCCAGACCAGTAATTCAAACGAAAATATCTTCCCTCCATACTATTTTGATCATTTGCTCCGCTAATCAATCAGATCGATGGATTCCATTTTTCTCAAAAATGATGACTCCGAAACAGTCAGTGTGCACCACTTAACAGCCAATCAGAATGAGAATATGTTTCACATGTGACTTATACAAATTGTGATTGATTGAGTGACAGATGAAGGATGTTTAGGAGAAATAGTTTGAGAGTGGCGCTCGGAAAAGAAAATTGTTGAGGGAAAAGGAGTTTCGAGACCAGCAGCTATTACAAAAAATGCCGAAGCCTACAGGTTATTTTAAACCTGTAGGCCAGGATGAGGAGGAAGGACAGATGAGTTCTGTACCGAGCGGCAGCGGTGCCGGCCGCGGGGCCTCGGAGACAAGTAGGCCGTCTGGTTCTGATAGCGATGGAGTAAACAGACAGGAGGGACATTATCTGTTGGAGGAGATGGAGAGGACGACGAGGACTTGCTACGTGGAGGGGAGCCAACAGCAACCGGACAAATACATGAGGGAGGCCCGATACGTCACTCGTCTGGAGGAGAGGACCAGGCGCGTAGAGCAGAGTGGAGAAGTGCGATCACAGAGCCTGCCGAGGCTATAAATGACTTTGATTTGTTGTTTAAATAGGGGGCCTACAAAACCTATCAGCCCCAGGGCCTGATGGCAGGTTAAGGCGGGCTTGCTAATGTGGCACGGTGGCTCAAATGAAACAAAACAAAACAAAAAAGGAAGCAAGGACAAACCAGCGCTCTACCCCTCGTGGCTCCACTGGAATAAGCACCGTTTTTACTGTTACCTTCTTAGAAGACAATGTTGAGCTCAATAACACGTCAAGCCTATCCCACATCTCTCCGAAACATACGCTGCGCCACCTAAATGTGTGTCTACTGAGGGAGGCCTGATTTGAGATATTAAGTCAATATAATGATAACTAAGTCAATATAATGAGATATTAAGTCAATATAATGATAACTAAGTCAATATAATGAGATAACTAAGTCATATAATGAGATATTAAGTCAATATAATGAGATATTAAGTCAATATAATGAGATATTAAGTCAATATAATGAGATAACTAAGTCAATATAATGAGATAGCTAAGTCAATATAATGAGATAGCTAAGTCATTATAATGAGATAGCTAAGTCATTATAATGAGAGAGCTAAGTCATTATAATGACTTACAGGATTTTTTATTTTTTTTCCTGTGGCGCAAACAGGCTTCCATACCTACCTGCCTGTCAGCCTTCAATCTCGTGCACAAATTTATCTTGTGCCCTCATTGGTCATGTGCACGTTCGTGTGTGTTGGAGGAGGGACTCTGTAAGGAAGTCTGAAGGACGGGGCCGATTTTTTATTCGGCAGCGTACTTTCAAATTCTAGCGCACTCGAGCTGGTTTCTCCATTCTTACCTAACCTACCTTTAATGTTAAGTGGCTTTTGTTGTCATGGTAACAGGCCCGGTTCCAGAACAAAATGACTCAGGGTGCATCTGAGATTAGAGAGGGTGCAGGGGTAAAGTGCTATTTTTATAAGTGGGGAGTGGACCTAACACCCTCTAGGGGGGTCCTCACCTCCTCTAGGGGGGTCCGGGGGCATGCTCCCCTGGGAAGATTTTCTTTCAAATATTGAAGTTAAAAGCATCAATCTGGTGCACTTTGAGAGCAAAATGAAGAGATCTATGGATACATCTCAACACCCATATGAAACAGAACTGTAAACAGATTTACTTTTTCTTTATGGATATTTTACAAATCACTCCCCTTTTAAACTGTATTCTTGTTTTACTGTCATATAGTATTTAATTGTTAGTGAGTGAGTTACTCAGATGAGTACCAGGAGACAGCGGTTGGTACTCTGGTACAGTTGTGGTATCTGACTTACTTGAACCGAAATGTCTACATGCATAGCAGAAGATGGCATCTTTTCACATGAATATTCCAGCCAATCTGTGTTTTAAACCATGAGCTGCAAAATGAGCGCCTTGCCCCACTGTACAGGCGAGTTGGGTACTTTTTTTATATACCTGTGCAGGGTCTGTTTCGCCGAGGTCCTCTGGCACTTGCGGGCCGCCAACGGGTGGTGGTGTTTGGGGCAACGAGTACGGCTGCGGCTGCTCCGCCTCCGTGGGCGAGGCGGGCAAAGCCGGCGAGTCGGGCGGGAGGACGTTAGTGTCCACGACAGTGGCCACGGGTAACGTAATGTCCCCATGATCTGAACTGTTATTACCTGCAGTAGATAATAGCTGGTTGTTTTAACCATTTTCTGATGTCCATCATTGACTATATTCTTATTCTTATTGTTATTATTACTACAATTATTCTTATTGTTATTATATATGTAATATTTTTCACTTTATATATATTTATTTTTTTACTTTTAATTTTTATTTTTTTCACTTTTCGTTTTTCAAATGAGGGTGCATAACGACTCAACTGAGGGTGCAATGCACCCCCGTAGAACCGGGCCTGCATGGTAATCATAATAACCTCATTGTTAAGGTTATGAGTTGATTTAATAACAAACAACATTGACTGTCGTAATGACGTCTTATAAGATAAGATAAGATAAGATAAGATAAGACTTTATTCATCCCGAAGGAAATTGTTGTGCCAGAGTAACAGTAACAGTAACAAAATACAACAAACACAATAAACACAGCAGAAAAAGAGCAATCAAACGTCCACCGACAACATGAAACATAGAAACATAGATGGTCACACAATCAATGCAATCATTATTAGCAGTATTCAGTAGTTTTCAAGTAGTTAGTAGTGCAAAAATTAAAACGTAGTGGCAGTTACGTAATTGCACATTATCATAGCATTATTAATAATAATACTAATACTAATAATAATAATAATATAATATAATATAATATTGCACATAGTTATGTATAGCAGCGAGTGTAATTGCAATGATGGTAATTATATTGATATATTGCACATAGTGTTGGTGTGGAAGTTCTCAGTGCCCTTTACTTAGGGGTGAAGAGTTAAAAAGTTTGATGGCCACTGGGAGGAAAGACCTCCTGTGGCGCTGTGTGGTGGTTATCGGTGATCTCAGTCTGTGGCTGAAAGTGCTCCGGTAGGAAACCAGTGTGGCATGCAGGGGGTGAGACCCATTGTCCAGAATGCCGAGGAGTTTCCTCAGCATTCTCCCCTCCGACACCACTGCCAACGACTCCTGGTCCACTCCCAGGACAGAGCCTGCTCTCCTGATGAGCTTGTTGAGTCTGTTGGCATCAGCTGTCTTCACCCCGCTGCCCCAACACACCACAGCAAAGAAGATCACACTGGAGACCACCGAGTCATAAAACATCTGCAACATAGTGCTGCAGACGTTGAAGGACCTGAGTCTCCTGAGGAAATACAGGCGACTCTGGCCCTTCTTATATAGGGCGTCAGTGTTTTTACTCCAGTCCAGTTTATTGTCTATGTGGACACCCATTATGCCTCTAAACTTGGTTTACACAACCTTTGGTAGCAGCTAAGCTTTAGCCGCAACATGCTGTTCTCATATTATCTAACTTAATTAGTCATCGACACATAGGTCATTTTAGTTTTTTACATAAAGAAAGAAACTTTAAGACACAGATAACTAACTTCACAGGCTAGCCATGTTACCACTAATGAGGTCAGTATAGCCTTTCTCTACTAGTCTTAAAGGCCATGGCAAATAAAATAAATGTGCACAATAACGAGGGAGCGAGGGTGGAGTGGGAACTCCCACACGGTGCATCAGTAATTCTCAAAGTGAAATATTTCATCTTGCAGAAGACCCCTCTTATTTTTCAGGAATGTCATTTTCTGAGTCCTATGAAGGAGCTGGAGAGAGACATCCTTTCCGACATAAATTATTAACCGTAGCTTATATCACAACCTCGTAGATCAAAACACGAAGCTTGTACGATACTAGAGGGCATCTCATATATTTAGCGCTGCCAGAGAAACACAAACTTAAAGACAGAAAGGTTAGGCGTTTGAAATCTGACGCAAACTCACAAGTCTTTGTATTTTCCCTGACAGACACGAATATGGCACAGGAACACTGTAGGGTATGGGAGTCTATCTTTGTACTTCTCCATCAGAGGCAGAGGATTTTTGCGCTACCACAGAATAGAGTTCCTGTGAAAATGAATATTTTATGATATTGCTACCAGGCTATGATTGGTAGCATAAGAGTAGATTTGCATTCCAAACTGCCTGTTGTGCAAAAAAATTCATCATTAGCCTACTAATCTTAGAGAAGTGCTAATGTAACAAGCAGTCAAAACACGTAGAGTTGTTTTATTATCTCCCCTGAGGTTTTAAACCACTAGCAGGTAAAAATATTTACCCTTGGTTAAAAGCCTACCATTCCCTTACTCATTAGAGACACATTAAGCATTGGGGAGACAATTTCAGTGTATGCTGCTTTATTCTGTACTGCCAGTGATGAAAAAAGGCCTATCCTCTCCTTGTGGCTGCTTTTAATAATGATGAGATATAGTTGCCATAGCGCCCCTTATAGTATATTTTCAGCTGAAAAAAATGTAATTTTAGAATTTTTTATCTCATCTCTTGGCAGCTTCCTATTGGTAATTAGGCATCTCAGATTTTACCAAGCAGATCTGCTCGGTTTTAGGCGCTTTGGAAAACAAAAGACATTAGAGGTAAAATGAATAATGTAGAGTCGTTTCACAGTAAAAAGTCTGGACACTTGCCTCAAGGGGGGGCTGCGTCACTCCCTCAGCCCCTGTAACCTATATTTGTTTGAGTTAGTTTTAACAGCCCAGCGGGGAGATGAGCTTTCCAATACAGCGAGTTTGCAACATTAAAACAGATGATTCATCTCTGTCCCTGTGCTGTGATGCGTAAATGTGATATAGTATGTTTACCCATGGAAACATACTTCTGAAGTTTTTTTAAATATATTTTTATATGAGTTTGGGTGCCGTTGCAAATATAGAAAGTGCTTTGTAACAGAAACCGGGAGAAACAACGCCTATGCATTCGTATTTGTTAGAAAGTCTAAAGCAAAAATAGCCTCGCTGCCTTTGCATTCCCAAGCCTACTCCATCCTGATCCAGAAAACCTGTCACTCTCCACCTTGTGACACAAACAAACTGGAACCATCACAGGTACTCGATGCTGATTTGCATTTTGTATCAAGTTCTTTGGTCCTACGCCAGCACAAGCATAAAAAGCTTGGCTCCCCTGATATGGAGGTCCTGAATGAAACTGTAGGCTGGGTGGGAGCTCTCTATATAGAGAGCTCATTAGTTGGAGAGACCTGTGTGCATTGTTCCAAGTCTGCAGAGTCAGCTAGGGAGCCACTCATCACTCCCGCACAATCGAGACCCCTGCACATCTGGTCTGGCAGCTTCAGGGTGACCTCACGCTCACACAGACGCACACATGCACATGCAAATTATGGCAGAGAAGGGAACATAAATATTCACCAGCATACAAAGAGCACCGGGATACCTGAATGCATAATCTCCTGGCTAAACATGCATGCATTGTGTAGACAGAGCTCTGAGGATGAACAGCATTGTAATATAAAAGATTGAACGCACATTCTGCCCCCGTGCACACACACACACCTCCACACAAGCACTGGTCTGTATCGCTTGTGATTTACTGGCCATTTTACACCCAGCTGAGGTGGCCACCTCCAGCGCTGACCCTGCACTACAGCTCTGCTCAGGGACGCAGGTGCAGCAATTGGAAGCACTTTCCCAAGAATCCCCAAGCACAAAAAGTAACAGTGCCTCTGTCAATCTCCGCTTATGAAGGTTTTAATTTAGTGGCTTGAAGGTCTAAAATGCATATAGGAATATATCTACTTTCATATAGGTCAGTCAGTCCCTTTACTGCTATTCCCGGTTCTCAATTATACAGCGAGCGATCCGCACTGCAGCATGCTTTACCAAACTGTGGCTAGAACTGTGTGTGCTCATACCTACAATGCTTTGGCATTATAAATCTCTGAAAAACCGCATAGAATAAAGAGAAATTGAAATAAATCTATTCCACAGCAAGGGAGAGGGCATGCCTCTATTGAGAGCATGTCAGTGTTGATTCTATTGACGGACCTGTTTTATCTTGGCTACGTCATTTTCGAGACATGCTGAGCTGTGTTGGAAAAAATTGACTGAGAAAACAGAGAACAATGAAGCCACTTATTGACTCCCTGTTTCAGTATAAAAGAACATACTTTCCGAACCCATGGCTGCCATTTCAAAAGAAAAAAAATTAATCAATGGAATTCATTTCACACAATGCGCTCACAGAGGGCCATCATTTAAGACTAAAACTGCCATTTCAAATCAATGCTTTTCCGATTTTAATGCCACTGAGAAGATAGCATAGTGCCTCCCTTACAGTGTGGCCCAGGAGGTAGGATGAGATCACCTTCATGATTCAGACGTGGTGTGAGTGGTAGATAAGGCAGAGGTGTGTAATATATATTAAAAGACGAAGTTCAACGTTTTGGGAAATGGTCTGGCAGAGAATTAGAAGAGATGACAGAGGCACTCTCATGAGTATACGTTAGCTAGATATTAACTATCGCTAGCATCCTGCTTATGACTTACTTTAAATCGGAGAGGATTGCGAGTGTCAGAACGTCCAAAATGACAAAACTTTGGCTTGTTTGTTAGTAAAGTAAAAACAAGCATAATCAACATTGTTCTAGTGAAGCTCGATTCCATTTTTCATCCACATATTTCTCATTGTCTCTGTCACATAATAATAAATGGAGCCACGTCACTAGGAGACAACAGCATGAATCTTACATTTCTTATCTTACTCTCACATTGTAAACGTTCTTCCTCCTTTCAGCTAAGCTCTGCAGGTCTCCCACCAGATTACAGCAGGCAGGTGTGATTTGCTTCTGGTCTACATTATCTGGCAGCAGACTGCAGTTTCAGGAACGGTGTTTAAGCGGCTTGGACAGATGCGCTGTAAGGCTTAGACCACCTTTGATCCAACCATGTACAATCAATCATCACAGTACTCTACTTCATAGCTTTTTCGATTATTATCAAGCTTAATATTATCTTTCTTAGACGCCGACAACAACTTTAGATAGGCTTTAACAACTGTAAATTGTATTCCCTGACTGTCACAACACCTCTTCAGAAAACGGCTAATTGGAAGACTCAGCCTAGTAGCCAAGAAAGGGAAGAAAAGAAAGATAAAGAAAAGAAGAAAAGTGCGAGACTCCGATGTCCCAGGCTCGACTGTCATAGCACGACGTAGTGCTGCTCCGCTGAGATTTGCCTCTGTGAAAAGCAAACACAAAGGCTTGCCGACTCCTCTGTTGAATTTTATCGGAGGTGTGAGAGAAAAGAGAGTTGTCAAGGCCATCAGAAATGTATTCACAAACCTTATGTAGGTTCGAATTAATCTCTGTGATGAGTCTTGTAGTGACGTTAATAGCATCTATTTATGGAAGGATCAGTATTCGGTGTCAGGGTGATAACACTGACACTTCATTCAACTGCATGACCTCATCATTATCCAACTTCACTCCTTATACTTTGTTGTGCAAGACTGAAATAAAAAACATGTCACAAATGAGGTACAAGCATCTCACTTGGGAGACTATCAGAGTTCAGTGGCTTCTCAGAACATTTTTGGTGTGACAGCATTGGAAATATTGCTGGCATCAAAGCTCACATTTTGGGGGAAATCTTGCTAATGACGAACTTTAGTGTTTTTACAAATGTCAAGGTCCACTGATTTGCGGACAATAGAGCTACTGTATACAGATGCTCATGTGACATGTTTCTCTAAATGAAAATTATATAAAGATCTAATTTCAAATTGGTTCTTAAATCAAAGAATTCTGATCTCTTCTGAAATCCAGGCATCCATTAGTTTGTTGGCGAAGAGGGTTGCCTTCGTGTGACTTTGAACTAGCCATCTGCCCCTACAGTTAGAAAATGTGCACTGTGAAAGAAGTTTTAAAAGTTATAAGTAAACTTACATCTAGTAAAGCAAAACAAGAATACAATCTCAGAGACAGGCTTGTTAGATATTGTTACTAGAGACATGCAGACTTTTCTCATATGATTTATGAATCGAGATGGAAGGTCGATCCCTCATGGTGCAACTAGAAATATTTCAATTTTTGTATATTGAGAGATCTTTTCAAACTTTTAATCTGTAATGAAATAATTATAGAAAAGATTTCTAAACTCTCCATTCTAAAAGGAGCTGAAACTTTTATGAGCACCATCCTTCCCGTCCTCCAGTTTTTTTAGCCTGATGTAAGAAGCCGAGCCTTCTCTGCGGCACACTTTTCAGACGTTATAAATAAAATAAGAAGTTCATGGGTGTGCTTAAGCACCAAAAGGAAATGTCTCGGTTGTCTAGAATGATGCCAAAGTGATCTTTTGTGAAGGAAAAGACAAACAAAATCAATGTCACTTTCAAGTAAGTTTTTCGACAATTAAAGTGTCTGAGAGTGTATTGCCTTGTATTTAAGAAATCAATCAGAAGTGAGGTTTCTTCAAGTTCTGATCTCATTATTTTTGCTAACGAGATCCCTAACGATGGTTTAATTGCATTGTAATGCAGTCAAATTTGATTCATTTGTTTGTTAGATTCCAGGCTCAGGGAGGCTTTGATAGTCATTTAAAGATGGGTAACACATTAATACTGCTCATAAAGGTATAGACTATCAGTCACAGCAGCTGTCAAACAGTGTAAGTCATGACAGACAATACTGAGGCTTACACCGTACTGAATGCCGTTTGATGCTGTCACATCAAAGTGAGTTTGCTCTGTGTGTGACTTCTGCATGGGTAATATCGATAACACTGATTTGTTTATATATTTTCTACATTTTATTTATTATGTGATAGTGATTGGTCTGTTCACCTAAATTATACCTTTTATGATTGTATTGTTTGGGTAATATGTGGGGCCCTGAAAAATATATGAATATATAAAAATATATAATCAGCAGCAGACGGATCTCTCCGTGGTAAATGCAATCAAACAATGACACTTGCACGGTCGCACACTTATTGCACCAATTCACCATGCAAGGTGTGACTGTCTTAGTGCCTCCCTTATATTTACTTTAGTCACACTAATGGCAGAGCATGGTTCAATATGGTAATGCTCCTAGGTCATACAATTTGATCCATGATTTAATTGTCTCAACAACTGTTGTTGAATCATAAGATTGAGGTTATTTTTGTGTGTGAAATGTCTTCACAACTTTTGGAATGGGTATGCCATCAAATCAATAGACAATACATTTCCAGATTTAGAATGAATTATAAATAGCCTTTATGACCTTTCCTCTAGTGCCTCATTAGGTCAACATTTAGATGTCTTTGATTGACGACTATGTACTTGCAAATCACCTCAGCCTCTTTATATAAACCTTGTGTTTGGTGCTTATTAGCAAATGTTATTATAGTCCAAATTAACATGGGAACATGGTGATATTACGTGTTGTATTTTTGCATTTTCATTGTGAGCAAAATATCATGCGTTAGCTTGTAGTCCAAAGCACTACTCTCTAATATCTCACAGAGCCGTGAGTATAGCCTGGAGACGAGTTTAGGAATGCAAAGCACTCAGTTAAGCTCATGGAAAGCCATAGTCTTGATTAAATATTTGAAAAATTGGCAGTGACTTGAATCAGGCGACAGGAAAACTGATTTGTATTTAGCAAAACAAAAAAGAAGACTACATTCGGAGAAAGGTGTTGACATTTTAAAATAAATGACACTGTGTGTGGGTGTTAGCTTTGGTAAAACTCCACCTAGGATGACAGAGCACTGTGGGAGTGATAACTAGGGTTCATTGTGTGCAGTGCCGTTCTTATTTTGGCATATTTTCAGGGATCTTCTCCATCTAACCTATAGAGCTGTGCAGTGTTTGAGCACCGCGGGGACCCTACTGTATGTTTTGATTGCCTCTGAGGAGCAACAAAAATACATGGCTCATTAAAAATGAATGTATCAGAGGGAAGGAAATCAATAGATACAACAATGGAATACGTTAAGTGTGGACACTGCAGTGGCATCAGGGCCATCTCAGTCAGCAGCGCTATGACAAATTAATTAAAATGATTGAAGTTGGTCTTCAAAAGGCTGCAGTTCAAATCCGAGGGACAGCTGGCTAACATAAATCACAGCCAGATTACTGAAGTCATGACCTTAATTTCCGTCATTTAACTGTGTTGCTCTTGATAATGACAATGACACAAAGGGCACCAGGTAAAGCACCCAACCATCGGCTATAGTTCACAACCAAATAGCTTCTATTAACATCTATCAAAATGATTGTTGTCAATTATAGCTAAAGATCCTTTAGGGTTTTGGGAAAATGTCCCTATTTCTACAAAAAAGGAATTCATAATAGAGACTTTGTGTGTGTTGTGTGTTGTTAGGTTGATTTAAGGATCAATTCAATTCCACATCATCTTTATAGAATGGGCATTATACGTCAATGAAAAGAAAGGCAGACATTCTACAGAGCAGCGCACAACAACAATAGAAATTGAAATAGCCTTTCAGATGTCGATACAAATAAATCACATTCAGACCAACACAAAATCAATAGGAAAGACAACCACACCACAGCTATTGATTTTTCAGCTTTATCATAATTTCCTAAGGAGAGTTGGTCTGCAGCCCAGCGTTCAAATACATTTGATGATAGAAATATTCCAACACTTAAAATATTAACAATACAAAAAATATGTAAAAACAGAATTGGACTGAGGAATAGTTAACCCTGACCATGACCCAAGAGACTAACTAATAATGTCAAACACATAATGACAAAATATAAGGCAGTCTTCCAAATAGGCATTTATATAAGTGAATATAAATAAGCTTGCAAAAATGACGGTAATTTTTTTTAGATACACAGCTTTTAATTAATCACCTGAATGTTTTTTTCGTTGTTGTTGTTGTTAAGTGGACCACAGCCGCATGAATAAGATTCCCGCTCTTTGACACAGCTTTGAAATTAAATACCTGACATTTTTTGTATTGGTTATAGTTTTTGCAAGCATCGAGGAAAGGCAAGTTCAGTTCCTTTGTATCACATTTTTAAAAAAGCCAATAGAGAGGCGAAGTCCCGCCCATCTACTTCCGACCCATGGGACCTTATTTCGGAAAAAGTATGTTTTGAAGTCAATGGAGAGAGAAAGATTATCTCTCGATCCCGTTTGAATTGTGCCATGAATTACACATATGATGTTTGTCAATCTTAAAAAATAATTTCCATGTCAAAAAAGTCACAGTTTGTCGTAAAACTGTTGAAATATAAGACTATGGAAAATACGCAACTAGAAAGACTACAAACCCCAGAATCCCGGTCCCGCATGCTGGCTCTTACGGAACCGACTAACTCCCCTTGTGTGTATGTACAGCTCTCAACATGCCCAGACTTGGAGTGATTTTCACCTCTTTTAATACTTTTCACTTCATTCTGAAAGAAAGAAGTGAAATGTGCCAACGTGACGGCCGTCTTGGTGTGTGGTGTGAGACGGGAGATGTAGTTCATTGAGCGGTTTCACACAAAAAAGTGTGTTACTTCACAGTTTTACAACACATTTTTATTTTTTTGACTTGCAAAATTATTTTTCAAATTGACAAACATCATATGTGTAATTTCACTTCAATACATACTTTTTCCTAAATAAGGTCGGAGCTCCCCCGGAAGGGGAGGGACTTCGCCTCTCTATTCCGAGGGCTTTAAAATAAGAGGTGGGAAAAACAATCATTATGGAAACCTTCAGCTGGGCACCATGGGTACCTTTCCCAAATGTTGAGACAATGTATTCAGTAGTTGCTGAGATATTTTGAGGGTAAAAGTCACAGCATCACCTTATTCACCAAAAGTCCTTCTTTGGGGACCATTTATGTTTGTACAAAATGTCATTGCAATTTGTCAGTGTGGACCAAGTGTTAACTAGAGAATGCAATTCCTGAAGAAATTGCTAGTGGGAATGCTTTATGCTGACACTGAATTGCTATTCAGAAATGTAATGTGTAAGAAGAAAGTCAAGAATTTAGATTAAAATGATACATGAACACTAGGGGCTTGAATGTGTGATAAGAGAAGAAAATAAAGTAAAAAAGCTTGGAAAAGCAGCAGAATATTTGAACTGCAAATTATTGAACTAACTTGATGACTAATGATCTGTCGCCATGGCAATGGTATTGATGACACCCCATAATACGCTTAGATGTTTTGATGGCTGCATCGTTACCAAACCTGTGAAGTGTTGGGCTGTTTGGAGCATTTTCACTGAAGATATGAGAAAACCATGTTTCATAGGGAGCATTGTGTTGCCATGGCAACAGCATTTGAAGAAATGTCAAAAGTGTCAAGTAGATGTCTTCACGGCTGTACTGTTAGCACACGTGAAGGTTTATCCTTCAAGTAACGAGATGTTTTCCTACGTTTGTCATGAAAAATTATGTCTCAGGAATGTAGGGTTTGGGAATTATGGCAGGTTTAAAAGAAAATATGAAAGCAAAATTAAATCTGTCCTCCACTCTAGCTGTGACATCACACACTCTAAAATCTGAAGAAGGCCTCTTTACCAAGGTCTGAACAATGTTTAATATCTGTAAAACCAAGAATCAAATTTAAAAGTTGTGTTACACGAATAATGTCAGAAAGATGTTAGATGTTAGATGACATTTTAAAGTTGGAATGACATTTCTGAGTGAAAGTATGAAGCAGTTAGCAGTTGAAGAAGGAGCAATTAGCAGTTGAAGTTGCATGAAGATTGTTGAAGTCTGAAGAGTTCTCCATTGACGTCCATGTTAAAAATGGGATGTATTATGGGATGTATCTCTGGAATTATGAAAGTTATGAATGATAAAAGTAATAGCCATTGATTCCCGACCGAGCTGAACGTTTTGATGTTTGAACGGAGTTTCTGCGATGTTCAATGTGGGAGAAGAAGCAGCGCAAAATAACCCGGCGGAATAATAAAGAATTTTGTGCGTAGCATAACAGATAGTTGGAATGCTGTGTCAGCATTCCCACTAAACTAACTGAAGGACACTGCCATCCCTAGATGGTTTGCCCTGGAAAGGCAGCTGCAAACAGAAATGGTTTAAGCTTTGAATGAAAATAACTACATGTTGGAGCAGACCTTACATTTACAGATATGTATTGAATTGAATTGATTTATTTAAAACAAGGGACAGTGTACATTAATCAACATATTAAAAACATGTAAAAGTACTCGAATTAGCCAAAAGGATAGTTTTCATCGATAGTCCCTTTGCCAGATGGTGATAGACATCCTAAAAGAAATAATAAAAATACCACAACATTGTTATACCATTGTAGATATTTACAATAGATAACATACACTGAATACAGATAAGAGCAAGTCATGATAATAAATAAATAAATAAAATGTTTACAATACACACTCATACACACACCTACACCCACACATCAGTGCTGACACTGTTGGTTTTCAATGAGCCACTTTGTAATACTGTGCTTGAATGTGTAGTAGTATGAGGATTCTCTTATTGGTTGTGGTATTGAATTCCATTGATGGGATGCGTGGAATGAAAAGACAGCCTGGCTGAATGCGCTTTTCCTAAATGGGATGGTGCAGTCTCCCCTAGCCGCACCTCTAGTAACCCTGGTTGAGGTGGAGCCAACCCACGAGTGATCTTATAAACTAAGCAGATGTTTTTGTAAACTATGAGATTTTCCCAGCTGAACAGATTATACTTTTTAACAATGTGACAATGATGATACCGGTATGGCTTTTTGTCTAGTGTTTTGAGTGCTTGTGGATGAAAGAAAACCTGCCCCTGACAACCTGAGAGGTTTGGACATTCATAACAAGGCTGCACATCAGACATGTAGTTGGCCAAACCATCCAATGCTTTACAAAATCAATACTTCTTTTTTTTAGTTCACTTGGGAGTATGCGGGTATGATACTCAGTGTGTTCATCCATTGCTGATTGGTGATCATATACAATAAAGAGATTATGAAAGGAAGAAAAAAAGATATATAGAAATAAATTACAAAAGGAAGCGAGTGCAAAGGTCTGAGAACGCGAGAGATCTGCTGTATTGTTTGGAGTGCAGCCTTTTAAATATAGATATGGCCCTTGTGCAAGGCTACAGTGTGTGCTTTTGATTCTGAAAAACTATCCGATGTATAGTTTGTAGTTTTTATCCACTACCTGAATACTGTACATTGATAAATACAGGTAGAATGAACAGCAATACCTATTTGTAAAATATAGGTTGGACCTGTCAAAATACAGATAAATATCCATCATAGTCATGCACCCATGGCCCGACTTTACCAGCAGTGCATACAGCTGTGACAGGATTTTGTTGTACTGTATGTTGAAATGCTGAAAAATGATAAATCTTATTTTGCTTTCCCAGGCGGCATTAAGGTTTTCTGAAAGAAGATTGAGCATCATCTGGTAACACATCTTACAAATCACGTTTTGTGTTTATTGAAAAAATACCCCAGTATTCACTTTTGTCACTGTAATAATTACCTCATGTCCAGCTCTTTTTCCTCCAACAAAAAGCAGTTCTTCAACTTTGTGAACAATTTAACTGCATCAATAATTACTGTGAAAAAGAAAACCTCAAGACAATTGATATTTAATGGTTTCACGCTTGGTTAACCACCCTTTCAACATTAGAAAAAAATCATTGAGCCTATTCTTTCAGTTCTCCTTGAATGTGTGCAACACTCTGTTGTTAAGGTGAATTATATCTGGGAATCTAAACTGTCAGCTGTGGCCGAAGTTAAGTGAAGTTTCAACTCAGGAGACTTTGTTTACCACATTCTGCATTGATGGTCCTATTTCCCATCCTTAGAAAACTATGTGACTCTGTTACGTTCCCTATTAGGCTAGGGGAACTAAAGGGAAGAAACACAACCAGATTGGTATTGGTATAATTATAAGTGATTTATTTTAAGTAGCAGCGGTAAACAAAATGGCAGGCAGGCAGCCTGAAACAAACAAACGAGCCAAAAGGGCACACAAGTTTATAAGTAAACAAAGGGAGGACTCAAAAGGAGTCTAAAGGCATACAGGGAAAATAAATACTAATATACTAAATAAAGAACGAAACAAAACCTCACTGTAACAGTGGTACAACTAACCACATTTTTCTATACACAACACAGCTAAACTAAGGGCAACAGTAACAACATCAGAAACTATACTCTAAATGCTAACTAAGCTACTCTACACACTACACACGAGTTTTACCACAGTTAACAGAATTCTCTAAGAGCAAGTAGCGAGAGGCGTCTGTTCCTCAACAGAACCTCCAGAGTGGTGATAGTCCGCGGCCTTTGTACTCCTCCCCAGCAGGTGTGCGCCGGCTGTGCGCGGGCTGTGCGCTGCGATTGGACGACGTCAATCCAATCACCATCTTCCGAGGCGGACCAGGAGATGGGCAGCCAATGATGTTGGAGCAACAACACAGCTCATTTACATAAACACACACACAGCTGAAAGCACTCACAGGCAGATTAATGAGCAGGACAAACAGCAACCGTAACAGACTCCTTCTCTGCTTTCATCGTTAATGTTGCATCGCTACAGCAGTACACAAGTCAGACTCAATTTGATAACAGAGGCCTGCTTCCAGTGGGTCTCTTATGTCAGAATATAAGCACCTGAAGGGGAATACAGAAACCTTTATCAAAATGATTTTTATTTTTGTGTTGCAACAAACACATGTAATAATAAGAAAGGAAAATGGAATGTTAGTCAGTCCACTACTTCAGTCCCGACTTAATATATATATATATATATATATATATATATAAGAGGGTTCAGATCAATTGCCATGTCGGTTTGTACGGACATTCATGTGCTCCAGAGGATAAACCCTTAATCCCCTGACCTTTCATATATCGTTACGGTCAAAATGTTCACTTTTCCTGTACAATATCTCAACATCTACAAGAGGGATTGGGACAACATGTGACCTTCATTGGTGTTCCTCAGTAATTAATTATGTTCGCCTGTACCTTGGCCATTAAAAAGTGAAGTGAATCACTTTGTTTTTATTAAAATATCTCAGATGGACAGATGGATTCATCTGTAAATGAATAAATGTAAAAAAAAACAGCTATTAATGTCCCCTTCGGGATAGATTGTAACATGTTGCCACAATTAACAATACATTTCTTAGCATCAGCTGCTTTATGGCCTCAGTGCTAATAAGCAGATGCTAACACACTAAACTTAGATGGTAAACCTCATTAAAATGAACCCTGTCAAACATCAACATGCTAACATGTTGATGTTAGCCTTAGTATAGGTAGCCTCAAGCTTCTACCATGATTGTAGATTTGTAGGCTTGTTACATCCAAAACATTTAAGAGGGACACTATTATAAATGAAAGTCGACTTCTTTAGACTTAATATTATTTCACAACAGTTATCCTCACTTAACAATAATACATGTTGCTATAACCATGTCTCTTTGAACAAGTACCAGCCTGATGAAGCGGGACAAAACACACAGCATTGAATTAAGGTTACTTTTATGTCCGCCCGTCCTCCCTTACTTAATGCAACCTAGAGATAAATGGTTTTGCTACTGTAATGTTTTCTTGCACAATGAAAACCCTCAAGTATTCAAAGATAATCACTTCAAGTGCCACCCGGGGATCAAGTTCAGTGTTGGACATGTGCTGCTGCTGAGCATTGTAGCTGAATAGTCTGAATCCTCTCCTCAAGGCTCTTGGAGAGAAAATAACCTCAATACAAATGCACTTAAGTTTTTCTTGTAATTGCCTCCACAGGAACATCTGATCTAAAGAAGAGACATTTTATTTAAAATGCTGATGTTTAGAGGATACTGTGCTGCAAACAACTCTAAAATATTCCTTTTTCTTTCAGCTGAAGCGTCAGAAATAGTTTTTGATCTTCTCCCAGAGATGAATCCAAATAACCAGGTGGGTAATGTGAAAAACTCAGCGTGGTATTTCAGATCATGAATACTTTTGTTCCTTTGATAGCGCCCAGGAAGATCAAACAAATAAGTAAGCACTCTGGGGACAATAAAAAGGTTTTTAAAAATGTGCTGTCTGTGAGAAAAACCTGCTTGACACATTCTGGCATTAAATTCTCTCTCAACATTGTTTTTACATAATAAAGTTCTTGTATCACTCTTACAGCTAACTTATGGCATATCAAAGTATAACAGCCCTCAGAGGAGTGATCGTCCACATCATGATCTCAGTCATTAAAAGTCAGTGAAAGTGCTTTTTAATGACATGTTCCCTTGTTATTCTAGAAATAGCAAGAAAAATAATTATGTTTTAAAACCCAATGTCAGAAACAATTCACTGACCTAGAAAACATAGAAAGTTTCTCAGCGTGTGTTAAATATGTATCTCAATGAAGCTCTCTTATATCTACAGTGTACTAACAAGGTTAGGTATTTTCCTCTTAGTTATATGTACTGCCGAATATTTTGGTTGTATTATTTCTACAGGCAGGCATAGCGCCAGAGAACAGTTGATTACATTTTGGTAGAGCTCCAGATCTGGGAGTTTTACCATTAGATAGTTATTGTTTTTAACCCATATGGATTTAAGGCAGATAGAGGCTTGATTCCAAATGCTGAGGGTTTGTTTGCATGCCTTTTATTTTACCAGTTTAAGTATAAATGACAAAAAAGAATGATAGTTGAGGGCAGGTTTTGGCGGAGCTTTGAGGTCTGAGTCTCTCCCAGTTTGAAGTGTGATGCCTCCATCCTTCATCCAGGTTTAAAGAACTTCGGGACAAGAAAATGATGATCAAAGGAGGGGTTAGGCTTCGTTTTTTATTTTTAAGAAGTTTGCTTTCCATTCTTTTGCGCTGCCTCGTGACTCTTTGCAGAAGTAGTAATTGCCTCACAGGGATTCTAAGGCAGCGCAGTACTCACTGAGATGCTGTCTTGGATATCCGTCAATGCCTCTGTTCCTGGGGTAATTAAGGCTCGGAGTCATCTCCGGAGATACTGTGGCTCCTCAAACTAGCTTGCTTTTGTAATCCGTGTCGCAGTGTAAAGCGTAACTCAACGACACAGTAAGCCAGAGTATAGGGAAAAAGTGCCTCATGTCCTCCTGAGTGAACCTGTCTGAGTTCATTGGTATTGTTTAGGATGACAGAGGCATAATTGTTTAAAGAAAGGGGCTATTTTGGTCGGTATTATGGTGCTGCAGATGGTAATAACACTATATTTGCAACAGCCTTTTTAGGAGTGAGTCCTCCACCCATCAAACATTAATACTTTGGTGCTGTCTGTTGTCAAGCAAATGACCAGGAGCAGACAGCTAATAAATCCAATGACGGAAGTGAATAGCTTTTGTTTCAGATATTTTGAGTCTGAACATAATATAACCAGCAAAAAAAGAGGATAGGATCAGCTATCAGTTATGATAAAATCAATGAAGAACAAAATATATCTAAAATTAAGCAGCAGTGCATCCCAGTTGGCTCCATCACAACCACAACAACAATTAATTGCTTTGTGCCCGAGACAGCCTCTTCAAGTACTTTGGAATATGGTCTGACAGCACCCTGTCCTTCCAACATAAAGTGAAACCCCACTCGGGGCTTTGCCTTTCAGATCAGAGCCTCTCTTCTTTCGCTCGGTAGCAGCCAATGAACTCTGGTTAGAGGGCTGCAGGGAGCCAAGAGCGCTCCAGCCAGTCAATGAAGGCAGCCTGATTAACATTTTCATCCTATCTATGTGTTTCTGTCAAAGGAGATTGTGGTGTAAATGACCAAAGCAAACGTCTTGGCTAGTGCTTGAATGACAAGAGCACAACACAAGAATGGCACGCTGCAAAGGCTCTTGAATACAAAAACCGTAGCCATGTAGCCCCTGGGGAGAAGCTTTGATTTATTTACAAAACGGTTAGGCTCTGTGATCCCCAGTAGCTAACCTAGACCTCACCGAAGGTCCGAATCCAAACCATGGCTGTTTGCTGCATCTTGTCCCATCTCATTCAATTTTTCCAGTCTATCTTTATCCATAAAATAAAAAGGAATAAAAAGACTAAAGAACATCTTAAAAGTAGCAGCAGCAGCAGAGTCAAACACTGCTGGTGCATGCTCATGTTGTTGTCTACATGAAAGCAGCTCAAGAAAAACTCTGAACTCTCATCTCCAGCGTGTCTTCCTGGGAAGAAAAGGCTCATCTGTCTCAGACTATCTATGCCAGTGCCATCAGATGTTCATCCTTTCACTGCTAGATTAAGGCGATGCACTTCGGGTCAGCCTATCAAAGGTGTGTGTGATTGGTAACATGTTTTAAGGTGATGTCGAGGTTTGATGCTAGCGATTCTGACAAGTCAGTCACTGGTACAAATGATTTATTTCTAAAAACTCTGCTGAAAAATCTCTTAACTTGTGCAACTCTTACATTTAATTCACACAATATTCGGGTTTCTGCTGGGGCAAAAAATGTCTTTAAACGTAATGCTTTGTAGGATTTAGATCTGTGAATATGACCCACATCCGAACCAAAAATGTATTTGATCACATCTTAAAAGATCCTTGAAAAGTTCTGCTCATTAGTTTAATTGAAGCATTTCAAAGTCATTTGTGGGGCTTATATAAAAGACCATGAGTTGTTTTTTGCCATTTTGTCACAACTGTTACATCAACATACCTGACATGTCCCCTCATACTCTGCGGAAAGCCCTTCTGTAACCAATTGTTGTGATCATGTCCTCACTTTTCTCTGAGGAATATCCTTTGTATATTGAAGCCTTGTTTATGCCTCAATACTCATGAATCTGATATTCAGGTTGGGTTGCTGCAGCAGGAAAGCTATCTGCTGTGAACACGTTGCTATGAAAACTATTTGTTTGTGATTTCACTGCATAATATAGTTGAAGGATTTACTTCTTTGACCTTCTATATGTGTGATCTATTGTATAAGCAATAAACTTCACATAAAAAAAATAGATTCCGGTCTCTTTTGCATGTAAACAATTGCTAGTGGTGTTTTGATATTATTAACCTTCTCATTAAACGTGAGTAACTCAATGGTATTCATCCCATAAACCGTAGTTATTGAAATAACCTAATAATCACACACGCAGTTGTATTTCGACTCAAGCCAGCATGTCAACAGCACAGTATCTGACTCACAATCCTCACAGAAATAAACTGAGGTATGTTATTCCAATTCTGATGCACGCATCCTCACAGCCCAAAGCCACCAACAGCAGAGTGACGCTCACTGCCCCCAGATTCTTATTCTCTTGATTTTCCAGAAAGCTGGTTCAGCCTGTCCAAAAGCGAATTGAGAGAGGGAGTGTTTGTGACAGGAGGAGACACAGGCGGTGAGGTGACATATTCTGCTGTCATTATGTTTGCAGAATCCTCACTAGATGGCAGTGTAGTGTAGGAATATTGTTTGACAACTTTTACCAGACATGGCATCATTTCAGAAACTTTCCTTCTGAGTGGGTGTGTGCTGGTACAACAAAAATGCAATAACTGCTCAAAGATATGGCAGTATGGGGGAGTTTTCTTGAGCTTCATCATTTTGATGTTTAGTTTAATAACTTCTCTTCATCTGACCGTGACCTTTGACCTCACTGGCCACACTCTTTGGCTGAGGCCATCCTGCGAGTGGGAGTGGTTCAGTGGTTTCAGAAAGCTCAGGAAATGAATGTTTTATCAGCCTGTGCAAAGACAACAACAACAACAGCGTGGTAGGGAGGAACGTCTAAATTTAACTCATCAGTTGCTGCCAAGTCAAATAAAACCATCAGAGGACGGTTTCCTGTCGGTTTCTCCTCCAAAGCATCTGGACTTTCATTAGATGGATAATATATATGCGTATCGAGAACATAAACATTAGATATATACTATAGATATCATAGCAGAGCCTTGTTGAGCTGGAAAACGTTCACGTATTTCACTCTCTTGGTGTTTCCTAATGGGTTTGTAAGTGCTCTTATTGTTTTGATAAGACAAACTGCACCCAGAGCGACCTATCATTTGCATGCATCCGACATTTACATGTTGATCATTTGTCATCATTTTATGTGCATTTCTTTGTTATCTCTCCACAGAATTAGCATGCACTCTCAGATGCCTGGAGTATTCAGAAGGTGCCGTACAGAGGGAGAGCAGCACATCCTACTCACTCACTGTTAGAGAGTGTGTGGGAGGAGGTGATAGCGGGCAAGCATTCTGTGTGCAATCCTCCTCGACAGCAACATTTAGAATCCTGTAGCAAGCTCAATATGCAGAGTACAAATATGCCTGGCAGGAAATTGCTGCAGTTTTCCTCAATAAATGGTTAGACACAGATTAGCTATTAATTCCTGCTTGATACAATATTTAGTGTTACCTTCAAAATATCTTTGATTTAAGGGAATAAGCCTGCTTTAAAGCAAAGAAGGATATATTTAAATATAACGGGGGTGGAAGCTTGTCCCACCCATTTTTCTTTTCCGTCCACTCCATGCCCATCTCAAAGCTTGGTCTCCAGAACCTCCTCTGACAAGTTTCCTTGCTTTCCTGTGAGAATAGGCAGCCGCCGTCGTTGAGGAGCCGAGGGAGTTCAGGAGATCAGAGGCAAGCAGCAGTTGCCTCTCTTCTGGGAAACCAGATGACCCTCTTCAAAGTGATAATGTAAACAGCTAGTAACTGTTGGAACCGTGGGAGTTTGAAGTAAAACCTGAAGAATTCTCCTTCAGGATAAAGTGTAAAAGCAGCCAGCACTGTAAGTTGTATTCTTTTCACCTTTTTACACATAACAGCAGGCGTTCGCTAAGTAGATGAGGTATGTGGGTTGTTGCAATTTTGTGATCTGTGGGCTTCGAAGATTTGAAAAATAAGAGATTATTTTCAATGCGCTGATAGAAGATAAGGCACACTTTATATGGTACATTAGAGTATATTTTTTTAATGGGGATCTGTGCTTTCTAGAAAGAAAATCCAGAATATTAACACATGGTGAATATGGTTCAAATTAAATAACTTGGTTTGCATTAAAAAAGTGAATTATGTATTTTCTACCTTTAACATTCTAATACATCTTTATTGCTTAACTGGCCTGTCTGCAGCTGAACTGCCAACTCCAGCTGCAGAGGCTTCAAACAGCTGCTTCCAATTACTGTCAACCTGTAGAAACATTACTCCAAACAAGCATGTGTTGACTTTAGATGTGGGGCTGGGGCCGAAATAGGATTTCATAATATGTGTGCCTGATGATGTGAATTATAGAAAGCCATAAAAGTGAAAAGGCAGGTCATGACCCAAACCCTTTCAACCGTACAATTGACTGTTCCTGTTCAAATTTCTACACATTTTTTATTATATGAATTTTACGCTTAGCTAAGGTTAGATTACGTTTTATGTCGTCAGCTCATGGCTCAGGGAATTCCATAATGAATGGCAGTCTTTTACTTAACTGGCAGGATATGTTTGTGTTTGTAGTTAATGTCGGGTTTTTACATAAATGTTAGTGGTTTGCAGGATTTACAGCATTAATAAATCAAAAATCAACACTTTTTCCCAGTTGTTATGTTGTTACCATGTGACAACATACCAGGGATCTGTTAGCCAGACCGCTAACCCAGCCCTGAGTTAAAGTGAACCGCACACAAACTACTAGATCTCCAACATGGAGGCCTTCCAAAGAAAACCACAGTAGGGGCCAGCTCTTCCACTTAGGTAAACAATGTCTGTCTCATTCCACTCCACTGCGATGTGTGTGTGCGACTACATGCATGTGTGTGCCGGTGCGGTTCTACACCCAAAAGCTGTGAAGGCACCGCTCCAACTGTAAATGTAAATTGTTTCAGGTTCAAAGTATGCTCTGTTGTTGCCACCCACCCTGCTGTGAGAGTGTAGCCAATTTTAGCAAGTTGAGCGCTGATATATTCTGTGTGAAGTTATCAAAACAATGGCATTGTTGAGGAGCATAAATAAAAACTCAGTGTGACGAGATTCTTCTCTCTGCAACCTTCCTGAAAGGCAGATGCCGAAGCTTTGTGTGCAAGTTTGACTTAATGCAAATGTTTATTTATATGAACAGTATTCCTGAAAAACTACAGTAGAGAGGTTATTGTTTTCAGTCAGGGAGCTACATGCATATATGCTCAGTAGCAAGCTACATTATAGATGTGTATCTAAGGCTGTGAGAATTTGTTTCAAAAGACCAAATGTCCATCATGTTAGAGTTCCTTTAATCTAAACTGCATTACAGAATGACTGGAGAACAACACAGAAAACAGGGTCAAAACATTTAAAGTGTTAAAAGTATTTCAGATGTGGTCAAAACACTGTTTAGATGTATTCACACATCACTTTCGGGGTTTTGATTGTGGACAATGAGCAGCAAATTGGGTAGACTACTTGGGAAATAAATTAAACACATTAAAATATTTGGATCTGGAAACAAGAAATAATCTTCCTAGATTACTGTGCTCTAAACAATTGGTATCATTTGCTTGCAGTCAGGGTCAAGGGTCAGGTTGAGTTGATAGAAAATGTGCCCGGCAGTGGCCAAAGTATCATTATCAGGAAATGGTTATCAGGGTCTGGCTAAGCTCTGAAAAGGTTATGGCCAATATTTCAAAGATGTCTGTAGTTGGAAGGGTAACAGTTGTGATTTCAATCTTCTCGGAAATCAATACAGAATGGCTTCGGTTAATGAGAGAGTACAATGAGCCTTGTGCTGTAATTACAAGGAACAGCAGTTAATCAAAGAGGCAGGAAAATGTTTTCTTGTTCGCATTGTATTTCCATGGACTGGTAGAGTTGTGTTTCTTTCTTAGTGCATTTTGCAGATAGCAGCCTCTTGTAATAGTGGATGTCAGCAACCATTTGTCTCCTTACTCAGCCTCAGACAAGAGACAGCATAAGCATTGATTACCATGGCAACCACATGGCAACAGCCCAAAGACAAAGTAGTCATCTTCCCTCCGCATTAATCATGACAAAAATGTACATGTGTTGCTACGAAGGGGTTCAGGGCTTTCTGGAACAAGAGATCTTGTCTCAATGAGACCTTTCAGGCTAAATAATGAAACACTTTACAGAGAGGTTCTGATAACCTTGATGATGATGCCAATTCAAATTATTACATAATTTCCAATAACAAAGGTCCTGCGAGAGCAGAATCTGGTATGTATTGTACTTGCCCTGCAGTACTTTAGTGTTATTGAGACTATCGTGCATCAGATTGAAGACAAAAGGGTTTCTTTTCATTCCACATAATTTTACAGCAGTAAGAGACGTTGTTTTATTTGACTAAGATATTGTAATAATATCCAATGAACCAAACACTGTTACATAAGTCTGCTTTCATGTAGTACCGTATTTATTTATCAAATCACCAGTTGTAATCTGTTGAAATTATTATGAATGATCTCAGGATAAAAAGCTATCAACAATTGTGGGAACAAATGAGGCACAAGTGACGCATGGAAATAATGAAAGGCTGTTTTTATAGAGATTGCTTTATTTGGATTAAGGAATTACTAATTTGAGTTCTGGTCCTAAATGATCATAGAAACAAGCTTAATAAACGTTTCTGGTCAATTTGGGGCCTTTTCCTCCTGTGTTGGCAGGTTAAACACTGATTTTTTTATGTAAGAGAAGAGGAAACTTCTGTGGATAATTTGGCTACCGTAAAATGTCCTTTACGATAAACAATGAAGAATTTTAACCTAAGAAGCATCCTACAATTACAGCAATGGACAACAACTCCCCTATTGCACATTTAATGATACTCTACCAATGTGTGACTAAAGACAACAGTGCAGATAATATCATGAGCCTTCAGTGGCCTCCTTTAAATTCTCCTTTTACCTTCACTGAACAGTATGTGGGCTATATCATGTAAGATACCTCGGCTTTTCCCAGTGCAGAGAAACCAGATAAAAAACCAGCCTGCTGTCATAAACCTCCCCTCCAACCATGAGCAGGAGAGAGGAGACCAACTATAAGAGAGAGAATCTCCAGGTCAAAAGGTTGTTTCATGCATCAACACTTTCTCAGCTCTGCCTGCCAAAGTGCCAGACTTCTTTCTTAAGCTCTACCAAAGTTCAACCACAATACGGTACAGCTCATTATTCTTTGCACTGATCTCTCTCTCTCACAGGGTTTACTGTGGATCATGGCTGCATTTGTGTATGTGCATGCGGAGGTAGTGGAGTAGCTGGTCTGTGACAAGACAAAAGTGTGCTTTTATCTGCAGACATCATTATCTCGGGCAGTAATCTGTATGAATGAGACGTCGACTAATAACACCTGACATTTGGTCAATGCTTCCAAGACAGACGGCCCTCGCTGAAAAGTTCAAATAGTCAGCAAGAATGCGGGGGCTGGCGGGTGGGAGGATGTAGTGTGTGTTTAGTACGTGTGTGCGCAGACATTTAAGCCTGAATGTGGTTTCGGTGGGAGCTCTGCCAGAAACAGGGAGGCAGGGACCCAGGGATCCAGGGATCCAGGGTTTCAGGGTTCACGCAGCTCTGTAGTGAGAAAGTTCTGCTTTTCATTACATCTATATGTCCACATGATGTGCTCCGCCTCCCAGACTCCACTCTGTTTCCTGGCATTGTTATTGTCAATCAGTGATTCAATCCTTCTCTCTATTACTCCCAATAATATTTGAGTGTGTCTGATTGTGTGTGATTAAAGGGATAATAACTCTCTGCTTGGCAGGAGCATGGTGCTGAGAACATAGGCATTCCAGAGTTGTAGTCAGGAGTGATTTTGAATATTGCTGCAATACTCTCTGGACTCTGGAGAGACTGGCCAAAGGCAGAACATAGTTGAGAGGTGGCCTGAAGAGAGGAAAGGACCCCTGTTCCGTTAGCAGGATAAAACTGCACCGCTATGCATTTGCTTTAATCTTGATCTTATTTCCTGTTTACTGTAAGACAGCCAATTAACGTATATTAAAGAAAAGCAGGGTGTTTTTATGCAACAACCTGGCATGAGACTCCATTTGCAGGCTTATGTTGCTATGTTATCATCAGGTGAACTGTTGTGCTATGTGACTTACAAGAAAGCAAAGCTAGCATATTCAGATATGCTGATTGGAGTGTTTAAAAAGACTGGAGGCCTATGGCCTATTAATGGATTTTGCACATCAACGTGATCGGATTACAACGTGTTTGTGGATGTTGGTAATGTGAACAAATAATCAGAAAAACCATACTATTTCTGTTTAGAGTGAACATCTGTATTCCATTGCTTTCATTCTGAGAGCAAACATCCTATATAACACGTTTTTCAGAGAGAAGCACTTCCCGCTTTGAAGTGCTCGGTTTTGTTATGACTTGGCCATATAGCTTTGATGAAAACCTCTACTGAGGGGTTGTGGTAACACAGGAGCCTCAGTTATTTATGAAAAATAAGTGGTAGGAGTTACTGAATCACACATACGAGACCCAGAGAGAAGAAGACTAATCAAAGAAATCCCAAACCCTGCTTCAAACTGCAGCAAAATTAACAAGTTCCTTGAGGGATATTAAGGAAACAATATCACAGACATAAGGTCGTGAAAGTGAAACTACAAGGCGGTGCAGGAATATTACAGTAGCCTAAAGCTTATGGTTGTAAAGAAGATCCAAAAAAGCGGAACTGATCCTGAGTGGCCATTCCTTTGTCCCGCTGCACACATAAGGCCTAGTGGGTGGATAAGTTAAGTCACATGGTCACTTTTCCTTTTTCCCACACAAACACACCCACATCGTCCTCCATGCAGCCACTCTTCTTCATCTCACCCGCAGCGGGCAGTGAGTCTGCTCCGGCTGGATACTATCAGCACCAAGTTGCGCTCTTTTCCCACCATGTATCCGAATCGGGAATAACATCCTTCTGGTTTATTTATCCTCACTTCTGGAGCCACTGTCGGAGTAATTCGACTTCACATCGTCCGGAGTCAGTTAATTCACCAACCGACCACTTTGTTTCAGGTAATTTTCAAGTTACAGTAACAGTGTTCTCCTCGTGGGATTGTGTTCGCTTTGTTTTTAAAGAGCGTGTGTACGTTTCAAAGTGTAGCTCCGGCTAATATATCCTCTCCCCTCGGTGTTTTTCGCAGTATAAATGGTTTAAAGTTGTAATTTGACGCAATGCAACGAGTTCTCTGGATAACAAGCTGCTGCTTATTCAGAAGTGAACGTTTGCATTTGGTTTGGTGCAGTGAGACTATTTCATGTGCAGGCCTAATGTAATGTAGAAGACTCTATTGTATTCCTCCACCCCCACATGCAGGTACCCCAGCACTAAAGGTGCTAACTGCTATTCAAACTGGCACGTTTACATGAGGCCTACCTTTGTTTACTGTTGACATTTAATCAGCCGCCTGCTCCTTCTATCTCACTCTTAAATAGTTTGCCTCCTTCTGTGAGAGAAGAAAGAGACTCAACTTTTGTGCTAAAACCTCCAAAGTTGTTGTTAGAACAACTAAGAATGAGACGTCTGTAAGTGTAAGATGTTCACATTCATCAGTGTGTTATTAAACTGTACTAAGCCTAGTTCAGTAAAAAAAAAACTTGCATGATTATGTGCACAGCAACACTGACTAACTCAACCTTTTTGCACATAATCAGCTTTGTATTCACAAATCTGCCATCATGATGAAGTCCTCCTCACTTTTGTCTCCATCCCTATAATTACATGAGTCACCATAGCACCCATACAGTATCTTCTGCAAAAGCAACACTCGCTGCATTGACAGCCCCGAATGTGAAGTAAGCTGCTATGATTTACCCTCTCTTGCAGATCCCAGAGGAAGAATAGGGGCAGTGAAGACATGAGTCTGGTGGAGGTGAGGCAGATGGCGGGGTCCCTCACCCTGTCCCTGTCCAGCAACGACCCCAAGGAGCGATACTTTGACCGCATGGACGAGAATGACCCTGATTATCTCCGCAGCAAGATGATGTCGCCCGACCTGAAGCAGGATTTCAACATGATGGAGCAGAAGAAGAGGGTCACCCAAATCCTGCAGAGTCCGGTATGTCGCCCGCGGCGCCGTATAAGTGCCCTCCTACACACAAGCTTTCAGTGTGTATGAGTAATAAACAACGCTTTTAAAGCAGGAGAGGCTTACTTTACCTTCACTCAAGACTGGCAGAAAGGCATTGTTTTGTTCTTGTTTATGTGGAGGTCTCTGTTGTGCTAAGATATGGCTTTAGCTGTGAGTTTACAGCACCAAAGAAATGTGGTACTGTCACAGTATTTGTGTTTAATATGGAGGTTTCATCTCTTTATTGTTTTACTAGTGTCATTACAGATTATCTGTACTCACAAATTATTTTAGAGGTACGTTTCCTACATACTTGTTATATAAAGTATCTATATTGTAAGCTAAAGCTGAATAAACAAATGGATTAAAAGATCAGCTGTTTGAGGAGAAATAATCTAGCAAACACATTGATAATCGATAAAAATGTATGTTAGGTTTTCACCCAAAAATATCAAACAGTCTCTGGAACTTCTCAGATATTTGCGGTCTGTCTTAACACAATATTACATTGAATATGTTTGGGTTTCTGACAGTTGTTCAGACAAAATAAGCAATTTAAAATGGGATTCTCACTATTTCACTATATGCAGATACTTTATAGCTTAAACTATTAACCAAAACATTAAAATATTCTTTGGTTTTAGTTATTTTCTTTCTGCAGATATTATCTCAGAATGGGTGTATTCTGGCTAGATCAAGTAAACGGAGGCTCAATAAACACATGACTATGAAGTGCATAGAAATAAGACGAGCCCACACTCATCTGCGATTGCATAACAGGCCCAACAAGTGGAGCTCATCATCACCATGGGAACCGTGGTAGGATGAAGCGGAATGCTGGAGCTTAGTTGCTGCGCACAGAAAGAAAAGTGCCGTTTCAAGAAGGCTCACAGACTAGTGTTGAAGGCAAAAATTGATTGTGAGGTTTAATGCGATCCCCCCTGCTTCTAGTCAAGCCCTTTCCCAGACATACAAAGAGGTTTCTAATGGTCTTTGGTTGATTTGTGTACTGATGTAATAAGCATGCTGTGCTCCCTGACATCTCGAGAAAAGTGTTGGAATGAGGTTAGGGTTGTGTTTATACTGTTGCTAGGTTAATGGAGCTGTACTCTTTCTCTTTTGTCCACAGGTGTTTAAAGATGAGTTGGAAGGCCTGATTCAGGACCATGTGACGAAGGGCACCAGCACTACAGGTCTCCTGGCTCTGAGACAGATTGCTGACCTGGTCATGTCAAGTACCTTGGGAGGGGTAGGCCCCCTGACTTCACCCATCAGTGAGTAGCAGTGTGTATGTGTGTCCCTCTTCAGGCCTGATTGACATTCAGTGTGTTCACTCTGTGCATTATGCAGGCTGAATATCTTCATTGTAAGACTCTTGTGACACTGAACAACCCTGAAACAGCACAAAAGGCAGAAAGCTGTTAACAGCATTCTTCATTGTCAATGTTTCTATTAAGTAGCACTCAATACCAGTCTTGATAACGAATTACAGCAGTTTGCAAATTTAATTATGTTAGCCTAACCTCTTGGCGTTGCGTTTCTGTATAGGTCACAGAGTACTCAATTCGAAAAAGTTTGTAAATGTCTGGGAAAATGTCACTGTAGGTAAAGGCGTCTGATGACGCTCAAGGTAGGGAAGGCTAATCATTTACGAATTGTTATACAACCACGCAAACACAGCAATTTACTTGAATTCACATTGTTAATTAAATCGAACACAAAGTTGATGACAACAAGCTCAAACAACCACAATCAAAATCATAGTCACCACAGAAAGTATCTGTGGATTTACAAAGTACTGTAGCAGTGACCGTTAACGTTGGTAAAGCAGAGCCATCAAATAAAATGTTACTGTGCAAACACACATACATCCTGTTCATACATCCTGCTAGCTGTAGCCCAGAGCACTTGGGAGAACCTCAGAAGTAGCGTGCTTTAAACACACAGCACTAACAGACAACATAGATACATTTGATAATCTCATGTAGCCTTATACTACAGGCAGATATTTGGAGTTATTGAACAAAACAACGTTTAGGGAACATTGGTCATTTTTGTTGTGGATGATGTAGTGCACAATAGTACAGGGACCAGTCATTTAGTAGGTCTTGGCCTTCTCTAGCCTTCATCCCCAGCCGCCCCTGACTGTAGGAAATGGCTTTTAGGGTTGCAAAGGCAGACTTGCTTTAAAAAAAAAAAAGCTAAAGTGGCTGGAAAAGAAAGCGTCTTGTATCATTTAATGCCCTTATATGGCATCACAGGCCAAAAATACCTTTTTCGGTTTCTCGCTGGGAATTCTAAGAAATATCTTTTTTTTAGCTTCAGTCGTGGAGACTTTGGGATGTTTTAACCAAGTAAACAACCTTGTAGATGTTCAAATAATACATATTTAATGTTGTGGATGCTTTACAAGTCACTGCTTATGTTTTAAATGTTGGAGCAGGTGTTGGGACGGTGACTCCAGTCAATGACTTGTATGGCATCGAGTCCCCGTCCTATGTCAAAGGGGAGAAAACAAGTCGCTGCAGACTGGCCAGCCTCTACAGGCTTGTTGACCTCTTCAGCTGGGCCCGTTTTACGACTTCCTACATTACTGTGAGTACAACATCACAAGTTGTTGCCGCTTCAGTGCACATCTGCCTATGTATGCAGCACAAAGTCTGTGTATCTTTACCGGTGACTCATATTTTCTGGTTATTGGGCTTAAAGTGAAATTCCTCTTTTTTCAGAGCCCATATATTATTTATGGTTTAGAAAAGTCAGATCTGTGAATATGTACAGCTCCCCAACAGAAATATGTGATGAACACCTGGGATGTCAGGACAAAAGGCTCATATTTTCCCAAAAGACAAAGCCTAGAAAGTCCCGTGATAAGGATAAAAATCGCCTTTTTATATATAACAGCGTTAATTTCTCCTATGCAAACTCTGCAAGCACTCATTTCTACACTGTAGAATCATCACTGACATTTTCAGAATAACAAATCTCTGATATTCATTCAATATAACTTAAGTTAAAGATTTTATTAGAGCTGAACAATAAATATCATTTTTATCAAAAATGTTAAATGTCAAGAGGACAAATATTTGTTAAAAGCAGAATGTGTAAATACAATAAAAAAATTACTATTGTCGTTTGCAGAGATTTCTTGGCATACACATTTTATAAGGTCCCATGACATGGCCATTTCTACTGATCATAATTCCATTGTTGAGGTATACTAGAATAGATTTACGTTGTGCAATTTTCCAAACTCACATTGGGTTTCTCATACAGCATCTCTTTATAGCAGGATGAATTAGTGTGATATATATTGAAGTGACCTGTAGCTTTATCAACGTCTGCATGTAATCAACAACTGACTGCCAATCAAATAAAGAAAGTACAATTCATAAACAACTATATTTATTGTAAATTAACATTGAACTATACAGATATACAGTAAATACTGTGGATATGTGTAATGTTACTCTCACGCTGCATTTCGAAAATAAAATAGAGAAAATAAATAAAATAGCTTTTTAAAATATGTGCATCTTAAAGTGCTTAATTTTAGATAAATAAAATAAAGTGTAGCAGCAGCTTGAGTTTCTCTTTTTCTTTGTTAACCGTTTCACATCATGACTTAACAGTTTCAGCCGATTATAGAACAATATCAGTCTTTACACATCATAACAATTGAACAGTTTTAAAGTTTCTCTTTCTTTCCCTCTTATATTGCAGTCCCTCTCTCACTTTGTTCTGTTCAGTGCGAAAATTGAGCTGGAGCTTGTCCTGCCAGGAGTTTAAATCTGGGATGAAATGGTGTCAGGGCCATTCTCATACACACATGCAGGTGCTCATTGGTTAGCCTCGGTTAGCCTCGGTTAGCCTCGGTTAGCCTCGGTTAGCCTGCGCTGCGAATGGACGTGGGAAGAGGGGGGGGGGGGGGGGTGCTGAGGGGGCTGCAGCAGCCCCATCAGCGAGGCTCCACTAGCACCCGCATCCCCAAACGCGGCGCGCCACAGTTTTGCGGCGCTGCAAGGCTCCACTATCACCCCCCCCCCCCCAGCACGTCACATTTTTGCCGCTAAAAGAGTGTGTGTGTGTGTGTGTGTGTGTGTGTGTGTGTGTGTGTGTGTGTGTGTGTGTGTGTGTGAGGAGCTCCACGAATTGGTCCATTTGGACCAATGGGTCCATTTGGGTCGTCGTTACATCACTTAGTACCAGGAAAAAAAAGAGAAATCTCCAACGAGGCGTTCTGGGGCAGCATAGACAGGTATTTTCTGTGTTAGAGTTTTACTCGCTACAGGGTGTACTTTGGGGTTTGTGACTTTGCAGACCGTTTACATGCATACAAACCTTCATAACACACAAGGGAACGGGTAATAACCGGAAAAGCATGACATGGTCCCTTTAAAACATGTTCTTTTTGTTTCAGGTGCGTGTCAGTAAAGAGCAGGACCATGTTCTTATTAGTCCAAGAGGTCTGTCTTTCGCTGAGGTGACGGCGGCAAATTTGGTAAGCACAATTACTTAATGTTTGTTAATATTTTCATTATCTTTATAATTTAATAAAGACTGCTTTGCAATTCAATGTTATATACATAGCATTGGGTAAACATTTGTATACACAAACATTACATTTTACAGTAAGTGTGCTTAAAATGTTTTGTGATTTTACTCAGACTTTACAAAAAGAAAACACTTTAAATTGAAGGTCATATTAACTGGCATGTGCTCAAATCCCAATTGGATTCCTTACTTTACAGATCATACTATAACACATATTTGTGTTATAGTCTGATGAGTTTGATATTTTTTTGAAATTATGACTTTTATTTACTTTACATATAAAACTCCAGTTGAGGTTTTCGAATAAAGCTTGTCATTTTAAAGAGGATCTTTTCTTCCAAAAAAGGAGGTTATTTTTTTGGGGTGGTTGTTTAAATGTGATTTATGGTGCTGTTAAATTGCTGCTAGACATACAGGTGCATGCCTCCCTTTGTGGGCTGCAAGCATGAAAGCAAATGTTTGGACCGCAGTGAAAATGTTGTGTTTGAAAGGCTTATCTAGTCAAATGGATTGAAGCAAAAATAATTTCTTGGCTGAAAACATGTGATTTTCTGGACCTTGCACAAACAAGGACCTGCTTAACACAATACACATATAGAAGTAATTTGGCAGCAAACAGCAGGGAAGAATAGACCTCGAGCTACTAGGCAAACACAGACGTAAACAATGGAGGTTACACAATTAAAAAACGGTACGATAAAGTCAACACGTAGTCAGGCCTCGAGGATAGACACAGTGTTTTCGTCGTTGATTCATTAATGTACACATAGTTTGCTTGTTTAACCGAAGACTCCACGGGATACCTTTTAATGGTTCAGGCATAATGTATGTAATTACTTGCGGGTTGCATATTTAAAAATAGAATTCTGTCCTGTTCTAAAATAACAATGACTTTGTTCTTCTTTTGTTCTGCCCTGTGTAGGTGAAAGTGAACATAATTGGTGAGGTGGTGGACCAGGGTTCCACTAATCTGGGTATTGACGTCTTTGGCTTTGCTCCTCATGCTGCCATTTACTCGATGCGCCCTGATGTGAGATGTGTAATCCACATACACACCCCCGCTACAGCTGCTGTAAGTAAGCTGCAGGCCGATATTAAATGAGCTCCGTTGTAATCAAAGCATAAAAGCTGCTGCTAAATGCTTATTTTGTACAAGAGAGAAAGGGCTGAATTAAAAGCAGCCCCCTGCTACTTATTTTAGACGCAGACACCCTGTAATGTGCTTTTATCCTTTCCTTTGAAGCTGGGCTGTAAAACGCAAAGCACATGATGAACATCGCTGTTGAAACTTTTATTTGCGCCTCACAGCTACAAATGTGCCTCTATTTATATGTTATTGCGTCACACTCTTGCTTGCTTTTATCCCACGTTAACAGGTGTCCTCGATGAAATGTGCAATCCTGCCCATTTCCCAGGAGGCTTTGCTTCTCGGAGATGTGAGCTGCTTTGGTTTCCATGGCAGCCTTGATAATAAAGAGGAGAAGGTGGAGTTTCAGAAAGCTCTGGGCCCAACTGCCAAGGTACTGTCAAACCAAGGGACTTCATTAGTGACAGGCTCTCTTCTCATGGGACAGAGCAGCCTTTCAACCACTGGGTGGAAGTCATGACTTATTATATTATACTGTATGCACAACTGGCTGTACTGTATATGAGGTCTTTCATATGTGTTGGTTAGCACATGTTAATGAGTTATTGTGCACAGTATTAACATAAAGAGATTATGTGTGTTACACTACTGTACTCTAACAAACATGTCGTGTATTTCTTCGATTTGCAAACCAACTTTAACTAAAAGGATTGTAAAATGAGTTAATTCCTCAATTATTTATCAGATTAAAGACATACATAAAAAGGGACACGATATTAGAAAACCCCTTTTAATTATCTCACATTTCATATATCGGTTATCACTTTCATTTTCTGAAAGAAAGACGAGAAGATACTACTCTGTACCTGTCTGTTAAATATGAAGCTAAAAGCTGTATAAGATTAGCTTAGCTTAAAGTCCGGAAGCTGGTAAAGAAAGATCTGTCTCTGAATTAGCTTCAGAGGTGCTGTTAGCTACCAGCCTCTATGCTAAGCTATATAGCCTTATATTTAAATGACACACATCGTCTACAGTCTACACACCATCTTCCCAGATGTTGTTCAGCTCATATGTTCAGTATTTGGGGACAGCTTTGTTGATTTTGTTACTAGTTATGGATTTCACAGTTCAAAAAAAGGCACGGTGAACAAGACATTTTCTTTCATAGACTATTGCTCTGGGATGAACAGATTGTAAGAGCACTGCATGTGACATGTGTTGTATGTTGACATGAGAATATTTGCTGCTTAAGTCACATTGTAATAAGTGTATCTGGATATTGTTTTATCATGTCTCAGATGGATCATTCAGCTCAAGTGTTTCCTGTATTTTTCAGGTATTGATCCTGAGGAACCATGGCCTGATCGCTTTAGGGGAAACAGTTGAAGAGGCTTTTCACTACATGTACCACTCACAGCAAGCGTGTGAAATCCAGGTATAAAAAGCTTGATTTCCATTGTTTACGCTACCTCTTCCTGGAAATGACATGTACTTGCAATATTCAGTTCAAATACATATCTGAACGCGCCCTTGATGCACATTTTACACATTAATCATACTAGAGGGGCATACATCACATTTCCACAAATGTCAGTGTGTCTAACATGCAATGACAAAAATCATCTTATCTTATCTGTCTCGATTTTGTTCTTTTACATATGAATCAGACTTGGTTGCAAATAGCAAAGTATCACTGCAGGGCCTTAGCAGCAAAGCTGATGTGATATCTACCATACAGAGAGCTTGGAAAATGCTAAATCAAATATGTGTGACAGATCAGAGTGCACGGCCAGCCAGGTGGAACCCTGCAGAGGTTCTAAGAAAGTCCTGTTGCCTCGTGTCAGGGAGACCGTCGGGGGGTTGTTTATTTATCATCCTGCCGTGTCTGGACTGAATTTTCTTCAATTGTTTTTGACACATATTGACAGCCTGGCTGACATATTTACAATTATTGTGAAATGAAATCCTACTGCATCTTGGGAGAGATGGGAGAGACAATATATATGTTGTGAAATTAATAATCTCTGTAGTTAGTGTTTTACATTGCAGAATTATAGTTAATGCATTAGGGAAAACCATCATTGATTTTGCGAAGAATAACTATGTTGCTTGTTACTACATAAGATATGTAAGGGTATACAAGAATAATTTTGTTGTCTGTTTTTAGGTGAATGCTATGGGGTGTTCAGGCGGCGTGGATAATCTCGTTCTCCTGGACAGAGAGAAGTTCAAACCCCTGACTCAGGGCGCGTTCGCTGCCGGGTTAGTGATGGACAATGAGGTCAAGTGGAAAGTGGGCGAGGCCGAATTTGAGTCCCTCATGAGGATGCTGGACAACCTGGTAAGTGAACCCTGACCTGTGCCTATTACCCATGATGCTTTGAGTTTCCTGTTTCAGGCGCTTCCTCTGGAAGTCTTGATTAGAGAACACAATGAAACCAGATATGTTTTTGTAAATCTAATCTGAAAAAAGTGGAACATAGTGCTCCATGAAGGCTGTGTAATATTTTGTCTCTACAACTACAGATTCTATTAATGACAAAAACATGTCAAACCATGTTTTTTGTATCTATGGCCAACATGCTGTCTGCAGGTGTTGTTTCTGTACAGTGCTGCACTTCTGTCAGCTTCATCCCCACTATTCTAACCGCACAGCTAATGACCAGGCCCTGACATGTTCTGTGGACTGGACGCAGCCGATGTCAGGCTGTGTCTTCCTGAGTTTGCTTCTCTCGATAACAACTGTAGCTGGAGTGGGCTGCAGCTGTGTTAGCTCAGTGTGATCATAGCCCGCCCCCTCCTCTCCATCATTGCTTCCAGATGGTGAGGCGTGCTGTGGGCAGTCACATCCACACAGACCACACAATCACTTAGTGCAAGAACTCTATTGTACTCAATTTAGGAATCAGATTTGGCGTTTTCTCCAAGATTGTAATGTATGGCGCTGGCCTGGGTGAAAAGGCCAGAGCTCTCACTTCAACAGGGGTACCAGTGTCCTTGGATTTACACTATTTCTATTTTATTTGTATTTATTTGTACATGTCAAAACATTCTCTTGCACTATTTTCTCTGCTTTATGTCCTATATATTATTCATGTTGCACTATTGGAGGAGCCTGTGACTTAAGTTGTTCATTGCCATATCTACACTGTAGCTACTGTGCACATGAAGATAAAGCCTTGAATCTTGAATTTGCTAGTCAGAATCAGAAACGGGTTTATTGCCATGTACGTTCACACGTACGAGGAATTTGACTTATATCATGGTGCATACAATTTAAAACAAAAATTTTGTTCTGAACGTGGTGATAATCTCTATGATAACTAGCGTCTAGCTGAAAGGGAATACAGATACTGACCTGGTGCTTTAAGCTATTGTTTATAACAATGAATATGTAAATCAAGCGTAAAAAGTGTTATTCCTCATACCATTTGGAAACTGTGCTTCTGGTGACAGTGAACAACATTGTGAATTAATGATCAAAGCCCAAAGCAGGGATAATTTTCTGTTGCAAACTTGTCATATTGCCTGTGAGAAAAGGCCAATTTTGATTGTAGCGTTGTACTGCCGGCTTCAGGCTTCACGCTGCGAGTTCTCATCGCTTTTCTAGTCGTCTCTCTCATCTTTGGTGTATTGTTAACAACACACTCCTTTAAACCAAAGTGTTATCTATTCCCTCGGAAACTGGGCACATCTGCAAAAACGCTGTTTGTATATACAGTGTTGTTTAAATATTTAGAAGCATTGTGTTAGTGGATCTTGGGTGGCCTGAACATCCTTTGAGTTTTGTATCTTTTGTAGTTGATAGTTCTTATTTAATGGATTGTGAGGGGAAACTAAAGAACAGTTAAAACTACTGTGTACAATTACACGTAAGGCAAAGAAAAACTGCTGAAGTATTGTCTCCACTTTGTGTGATCTTCTAGGGATACAGAACAGGCTACTCGTACAGGAACCCCATCGTCCGTGAAAAACCTCGCTCTAAGAACGATGTGGAGATCCCCGCCACTGTGTCCGCTGCCCCCCAGGAGGACGGTGAGCTGGGTCTGCGTAGCCCCTTCAAGTTTATGGCCCAGAAACAGCAGAGAGAGAGGACCCGGTGGCTCAACTCGCCCAACAGCTACTTGAGGGTCAATATTCCTGAACACTCACCCAGCGGGGACGTAAGCCCCAGAACCAGGACCATGGTGCGTTGATTCTCATGTGGAGCTGAAACAAGAAATCAAATAATCTTACCCATGCTGTTTTGGTCTCTAAAGTTGGTCTAAAAAATTGTTATCTGATACTCTCTGTATTATCCTGCCCTCTTGTGGCCTGTTTTCTAAATACTGATCTTTATTCCTCAATTTGCACTAATTTTTTTTCTCAGTGGATGAAGTCTTCAGAGCCAGGCAATAACTTTGGCACACCAATAAAGATCGAGGACCCAAACCAGTTTGTCCCTCTTAACACTAATCCCACAGAGGTTTTGGATAAGAGGAACCGGGTCAGTGGAAACATCATCACATAATTATCAATACTAAAGACTTAATTTGTATAATTCTTATTGCCTGTGTTATATCATGATCACAGCTGATATTGTAAAAATCAGACCCAGTTTCAAACTATAATAAACTATTAAAACATTGCATTCTGTATGATAAACTTATGGCATAAAAACTGGAATAATATTTATTTTTTTATAAATCAATACTAATCCACATGCTCTGATTATGCTTGTAAAATGACAACATATAGTCCCTTGTGAAAATCTTTTTGTTGACCAACTATTAACCAACTTATCAAGTCTACTAGCTGATGGATTGATAAACCATGAAGAAATCTACTATCGTTGTTGTGTTCTGTGGTATTATAATATTGTATGAAATGTCAAAGATTCCTGAAGTTTAATTATTAATTATTCAGATTAAAGAACAGCACAGAGGTGACCTGATGACTTCCGGACCAAAGTCTCAGCTACTAGCAGGCATTGTTGTGGACACCGTAAAAGGACCAGTGAGTACATTTATCATTTTCAAAAGCACAAAGTCATTGGTGCAACAATATGTCACAATATGTCACTGTATTGATTTTTCCTCAATTGCGCTGGCACATTTTCCAAAACACATCAGGGTGTTTTAGAAAATAAAACACTAAGAATAAACTGTTTTTATTCTGAGCTCTACGCCACAACTGTCACTTTATCAACAAGTTCATCACCCACACAAAAGGGGAAACACTTTTTGCATAGATAACATTTTCTCAACCAAAAGACAAAAAAAGAAAGCCAATGTTAGATTCCATCAAGTACAGAAAAGTATGACCACCCATATATGTTAGATTATTCCTTAATAATGTATTAATGCCTAACAGTGGCGGTTCTAGATCAATTTGATTGGGGGGGCCACTGGGGGGCCAGTTATTTTCTGAGGGGGACACAATAAATGCAGGACGAAAAAGAGAACTAGACAGTATGAAGTAATTGCGCATAAGAAAACAATGCAATACAGTTATTGGTATTTGTTTCAGTACACAGGGGGGTCAGAGGTCAGTGTTAGGGGGGCACTGCCCCCCCCCCCCCCCCCCTAGAACCGCCCCTGATGCCTAAGCCTCCTACATTGTGCAACAATCCCTTCGTTTCAGGGTTAAGTCATTTTAACTTAACAGTTGAGATCCCTTTCAGTCTGACCAACAGGGGGAACAAGTGGAACAGGAACCAGAGACTTCCTCATACCTGACAACCTCACAGGGCCCTTTACTAACATTAAATCCCATAAGCAAGACATTATACCTATATCATGTGATCATAAAGACAATTCTACACGACTAGCAATATTAAAACTGTCAATGTGACAGAAGACACTGAAATGGTGTATTCTCCTTTAGTTCCTTCCATAAGACATCCAAACAAACAATAACCCAATTACAAAAGTGAAAGATGTTGTTGCTGAAAACAGCTGGCTGAAATCAATGTAATGAATTACATTGATTTTGATGGCAGAGGTTAATGCAATGCATCACAGAATTAAATGAAGACATAAGATAAGAATATAAAAAGCATCCAGAAATGCATAAACCAACCAACATATATTTCTCTGAGATCTGAGGATTGCACACAAGATTTTTAAAAGTTCGATTTGTATGTGCGCCAAAGCTTTGCAACCAATGTAAACATCACAGTCTGAACAAGAAACATTCTATTTTGTTCCATCAGCAATTATTTATATTTACTCAAAAATGCATTACATCAGTTGTCCAAAAATGTTTTTTTATCCTCTTCTGTCAAACAGGCTTTCATCATCGAGGACGAAGAGCAGACTCGCTCTCTTCCCCCCAACCCTTTCAATGAGCTCACAGAGAAAATGCTGGAGGAATACAAGAGCCTGGTGGAAAGAAAGCAGCTAGGCCAAGAAGGTAGTCAGACGCTTTCGTTAGCATTTCAAAGCATCCATGTGCACCATTGCTCTTGTGAGGCACGGAAAACCTCTCCCTAATGTAATCCTACTTGGGTTTATACAGCTCATATCTGACATCATCCCCTGTAGATTATGAGTGTGTGATGTACTGAAGTTAATCCTCTGCGGTCCCAGAGGTCATTAAAGAAATTGAGATGGAATGACAAAGCTAATATTAAAATCTTAACAGCAATCTCTGACTTGCCAGGCCACCCATTACATGTAGAATTAGGAGGAATTCTTGAACTTTTTAAATGAAAAAAGACACAAAAATCTATAAACTAATTGCAATTACTTGATATCTTAATGATGATTTGTTTAGGATGCTAATATTTTAGCTTCATATTTTAAACACGTTTGCTGTACTTATATTGCATCCCCATAAAAGCAGTCTCATTAGCCTGTTGTCAAGGCAGTTGAAAGTCATTACCAAGCAATGGCTTCTTCCTGTCTCGAGGAAATGAAACGAGGATATTCCCGTAAAAATACCTGCACAAGAACAGTGTCAGTTAAAGGTGGGGAATAAGTTTGAGAAACCGGCTCGAGATACACTTTTTCTTATATTCCATGGAATGCTCTTAACATCCCGATAGCAATGAATATCTTAAGTGCTTTGACAAAAAATCCATTAAAAAATGTCATCTGTGGAAGCCGTGGCGCTGTAAAAAGCACGACCAATCATCTGAGCCGGCCCGGCTAAAATAACTGGATGGCCTACCTGCCTGTCAGCCTTCCATCTGGGCACAAACTTATCTCGTGCCCTCATTGGTCATGTGCGCGTTCGTGTGTGTTGGAGGAGGGGCTCTGTAAGGAAGTGGCAGATTTCTTCCGGTTGTGTATTTTCAAATTCTAGCGCACTCGAGCTGGTTTCTCCAAAATTACCTACCCCACCTTTAATGGTTTCACTCTTGCTGCAAAGACATTGGTCTTGTCAATCTACTTGTGTTTTAGTTATGGCAGCAGACAAGAAATAGGTGTGTGTAGGAGAGATAGATTTATACTGCTGTATATTTGACTGGCACTTTTGTCTTGGAACGCATTGGCTAAATAATGTAACAATGTTCTTTACCATCTAGTGCAGGGATGGGCAACTTTGATGGTGGTGGGGGTCACATCATTGATGTACTGGCTACCAGGGGGCCGCAGATTCACTTGGAACACACACACACAACAATTCCATGTGTTGTATGTAATTATTAACAAATATACTAAGTCTGACATCTTCATTGACATTTTACATTCAAAGGGAACATCCTCTAATAAGCTCACTAAACAAATATCAGTTCACAGAAATGTTATTTCATTTTTACAAGTGGCATGTTTGTATTGAACAGGTTATTAAACAGTGGAATAAAACTATTTTAAACTATTGGAAAGCACGGGAAATGTGTGTGTATTGAGATTAACCATTAAGATGACATACACATGAAGTCATGAACACTAACTTGAACCTAAAACACTTGTAGCCAGTCTCTGCATTCCCCTTATTCCACAATAAGGGGAATGTCCACACAGACACCTGTCTGTGTGGACAGCACTCTGCTGTTCCTCAGCGCCACTCCCCCTCCCTCCTGCTGAAATTATGAATGAAAAGCGTAGTAATCATAGATAACACGGCAGAGTCCGTGACAGTTTGTTTTCATCTGATTTCAAATAAACAAAGTCTTGGTTTTTAGAATATTGAACTTGTTTCGCCAAATTCAGATGATAAATACAACTTTTAAGCTTGTCAAGGCATAAATACAAGAGGCAACTTAACGTCACAGCAGGCATAACAACAGCTGGTGTTTTTTGTGAGGGTTTCCCCGGGAAACAAACACAATACACACAAAGATTATTTTGCGGTATTTGAAATCATGTACGCAGCTCGCGACGTAACTAGGAGTCTAGTGGATGGTATCAGTACTACAAGTAACTTTTAAAAAAATTATTATTAATTACGTTGTTTATAAATTAATCTGAGGGCCACAAAAAGAGGAGGTGGGGGCCGCCATTTGCCCATCCCTGATCTAGTGTTTGCTTTTTTTACTTTGGAATGCTAGCAACATGGGTCGAAAGATGTTAATGTCTAAAACCTTACTCTACTCATCAGGTCAATCATTTATTATGTCTGCCTGTTGGGTTTATGACTAATAACCTGCAACAATATTGATATTTGCAACAGCCTCGGTTGTCCTTTGTGTTTGGAGCTAATTCGAAAATGTTAGCATGCTAACACTTTTCTAGGAGAGTGGAGATGGTAAACAATTGACATTGATATATTCATCTAACATTAGTCTCACTCCCATCAACATACTGTCTCTAATGAATGACTGACCCCTGATGACCTTTATCCGTTTACAGAAGATGATGATGCCACTGATGCAGAAGAGATGACAACATTTGATGGCTCTACTATCTCCCTCTCCCTCTCTCCATTAATGACGCCAATTAAACAAGGTAATTAGTCAATAGTCATTGGAGTCGATAGCAATAGCTGCTTGTTTGGTTCTGTGTTTTATATCCATCTGGTGTCATCTATGAAAGGGATACAGTGTGTGTGTGTGTGTGTGTGTGTGTGTGTGTGTGTGTGTGTGTGTGTGTGTGTGTGTGTGTGTGTGTGTGTGTGTGTGTGTGTGTGTGTGTGTGTGTGTGTGTGTGTGTGTGTGTGTGTGTGTGTGTGTGTGTGTGTGTGGTGTGTGTGTGTGTGTGTGTGTGTGTGTGTGTGTGTGTGTGTGTGTGTGTGTGTGTGTGTGAGATTGCACTTCCTGTCCACATCCCTCTCGGCTGACATTAATTTATCTTTTGACAGACATAATACCCAATGGGAAAGACCACTTAGATGAGACGGACGAGGATCTGAGCATTGAAGTATCAAAGCTGAATGTGAGCACTTCAGAAACGGTGGAAATCTCCATTACATCGAATGAGAAGACAGGTGAGGCTCAGACCCCGGAGAGCCAAACCAAGTCCCCCAAGAAGAAGAAAAATAAGTTCCGCACACCTTCATTCTTGAGAAAGAGTAAGAAAAAGAAGGATGAGAAAGAAAAAGCAGAAGCCTGAGGGGAGCAACTGTAAAAAACAAAACAATAATAAGTGTTTTGCTAGGAAAACATCAGAATTGCCTTCTTAATTTGCAGCTTGTTGAAGGGAAGTGAAATAAGAGGAAATACTTTAATCTAGTCAGCTAGTCTCCAAGGACTGTGTTGTTTTTACACAGCTTCCTACATTCACAGCTATTATTTCATGTGAAAATGATTCCGAGAAGTGCCAGTAGATGGTAATATGGACGTGTTTTTGTCCCGCGAGAATTTGATATTGATCACTCCTGAAGGGCTCAGTAAAATGAAATCAAATGAAAAGTGAACATAAAACTGCATATTTGTAGTCTTTATTACCCATATTTTTAATGGGGTTTCAAAATGGAAATCAAAGGTTATGAAAATATCAGATTACAGTTGCGTATTTGTGATATATTTTTGCACAAGTTCATTGTTGAATGTATACTGAAAGCTAAGAAAATTGTTTAACAATTTAAAAATGTAACAATCACACAGGTAGTGTAACAATGGCTGAGCATAACAAGGTTTTACAACATTCAGCCTCTTCAAAAGTACGATTTGTATCTGAATCTAGTCAAGTTATGCTATCTTGTAATAATATATGTTGATTTATATTATAGGTATTACAATATAGTGTTTGATAGTTAAATAAATGATTTTATAGTCTTTAAATATTTACTTTACCTACTAACTCTTATACTAAACATGCTGTAATTGGTCATTCAGTAATATTTCATATTGTTTTTACATTGACGTCAGTGGTATTGTTCCCATGGTTGCTGCTTTATCGTAATTGTGACAAGGGACTGACTAACAGAAAGAGCCCAGTAAAGTGAGGAATGTTGCGTATTGATGTTTTTGGGTGACAAAGTTTGACATTTACAGAATTGAAAGAACATCAATGCTTGTTTGGACGTTGACAATGAAAGTGCCAAGCCTGAATGGCAGGAAGTTGAAAGTGATGGACGTTTTGATTCATAGTGTCAGTTGATGGCTGTATGCTGTGGAACGCTTGTCTTCATCGCCACTGTTAGTGTGATATAAAGTATATTAGAGGATTACATATTTACATCCCAGTCAATAATGTGAATGATTTGTTTTGACCCAAAGGGAGTGAAATCTTTGCCTTTGTAAATAGTTTGTATTTGTGAAGTTATTTTGTTAAGCTAAACCAAATGTTAAACAATGAAACTTAGAAATGTGACAGTACAATCTAATAACACTATTTTAACACGTCTTTTATGATATTTTTTATTCACCCTTATTAAGCTCCCCATTTAGTGAACATGCACAGCGCACTGTGTTTACAAATTGTATTTACTTATGTAATGTGCTTGTATTTTCCTGCATTGTTTACACTGCTATCTGTATGCCTGGGTTTTCTCCATGGGGCTTTACATTACAGTCACTGTTGAAGTCAGTCTTTCTAAAATGGCCTCCCACCTGATGTAATAAAAGCTCAGATATGTTTCGATAACTGTTTTATTGCTCTCTTGCTTATTGACTCAATGGTATATGACGTTTGCATTTCTTATCTTTACTCAAATACAGTTTAAACATTGAGAAGGTTTCTTATGTTGTTGGTGCATTTATTTGAGCCTGATGTAGTTGTGCAGCTCTATCTAATTATATCCAGTTTGAAGACACACGGCCCCCCTCAAGCACAGAATAAAGCTTTCTAGAAAAACTACACAGCCTCCCCTTTTATTTTTTAAACCAGCGTACCCCTAAAACAATACAGTCTGTTGAGCGATAATTGACCGTGTGAAGCTGTATAATCAGTCTTCGGTCATGATATGAATGGGTGTTGTCATGGTAATCCACTGAGAGGGGGCTGTGGAGACAAAGGGGATTTGGTGTCTCCAACAGGTGTTCATGTTGGGGGAGTGACAGGATCTATACCTACACCACCCCCAACCCATATACACACCTCTCTTAGGAACTGAAAAACAGATAAGATGACGCCAAAAGGTAGTGCATTTAATTGACAATAAAAACCGCTAAATAAAATAAAAAAATCTTATGGAATAAGACTTGGTTATGAGCATTTAGTGTACAAAATAAATACATGTTCAGCTCGTTGAAGAGACGTGAGCAAGGGAAACGACTATAATTCAGTCAGAAAGTCTCTTGGGACTGTAATTTTCTAACTACTTCCTACAGTATACTCACAGCTATTATTATGGGGAGTGACAGGATGTATACCCCAAACCCATATACACACCTCTTCTATAGGAGCCCAAAAACAGATAAGACGAGGTCAAAAGTGTGTGCATTTAAATGAACTTAAAAACGAAATAAGTAAAAAAATACATATGAGCAATTACAATAAAAAACGATGTGTTCTGCTGGAAAAGTATCTGAATTACTTTCCTAATTTTCAGGTTGTTGAAGAGGAGTCTCCCGGGACTTCCTATACATAATTTGGGTGACAGGATGTATTCCTACACCACCCTGACTGTATACACACCTCATTTTAGAGATTACTATGAGAAGATGAGATAAAAAAAAGTATTAGGGTTATTTGAACATGACCAAATAAATAAAAAAACAAAACATTTGATTTTGAAGTAAAACATAGCTGCTTATGCTGAACATAAATATTGACGGTTGAAAGGAATACATTGCTGGATGGAATGAGTTCATTTAGTTTCCTCTAATCATGGGAACGACAGATTTATAGAATTATATTAAAAAAAATAACCTTTGTTTCTCCCTTTCCTATTATCTAAAATGCATGACTACTGCCCGGCTCCAAACTTGTTATCTGAACAATCCCTTTAAATGTGACGATAACAAAGCTTAGCGCTGAGCTCCTGACAGTGCTAAGGAGCAGCTGACACACGTCTGGCCTGCCTGAGTGTCCTTCTGCTGTGACCTCAGGGCAAAGTGCACCCATTGTTTCCAAACAACAGGGGACGGCTGCAGCACAATGCTTCATCTGAGCTCATCTTGTAGACCACCAGCACGTGAGAGGAGAGCATCAGCAGGATAGATAGCTCCTGATGAAAAACATATATTCCATTTCAACAAAATCCCAAATGCTTACTATTCCCTGCTGTTTGGCACATTCTTTCATAACACACACATACACAGCAGCATCGTGTGACTTTGCCTCCTCTGTGACAGCCGAGCCACCGGTGTAATCCTAAGGCTTTTCAGATTACTCCAGTTGGGGTCACATTCTACACCAACCTACAGTGGGTCAGCTTTCCACGCCGGCGCTATCAGCGTGTCGCTTGTACAGTCGGTCAGCTGCACACATCCTCAGTGCACAGAGGAGCTTTTCCCTGCTGAACTCTCTGCCCATGTCACACTATCTTTTTCTGTCCCTTTGAGCAAATGGGCAGCAAAAGATAGGATGAAATTGGATATTACAGTTGTATTAGCATTTCGGAAAGACGCTCTAGTAACAAGAGACTTATAGTAAAATGCATACTAGAAGAGAAAGTATTCCAAAAATAGTCCTGTATTTGTTGGTTTTAGACGTCTTTTAGGGCTTCATGATTATTTCAAAGTTATATTAGATATATATATATAGTTAGATATTTTGACTAATTTTGCAAGTGCAATACATTTTGCAATATCAGAGGCAATAACCGTTTTGGAACATTATTCACATTATAATTGAAAAATATTTTTGAAATGTTCCTGGTATGACTTTTACTACCAAAAATAAGATTGTTCTTATTTAGATTACCCGGACTTCTCTGTTTACCAAAATACTCAATTCAGAATGAAATGATCACATATTTTGCATAGGAAATATAGCTCCTACTGGGATTTGGATATTGCACGTCTCTATATTGAGATTTCTATCAAAGTTAGATTTTTTTATGCAGTCCTACACCTTTGAGTCAGAATTTGAGCATGCTTTTTCACTACAGACTTTCTGTTTCAGACCAGGACTGTCTGTGAGTGTCAGGCCTTGCCAGGCAGCTGAAATAGACTCCATGGGAGGGTGTGCTCTCTCACAGGCGTCCGTTACAGGCCACATCTGCAGCGAGCCAGCCATCTGCACCCATTGTCTGAGAGGCACAACACAGCCCTGCACGCATGGCTAGCCTTGTAAAGGCAGGCCCTTTCCACTCTGTCCTCCTTCCCTCAGCGTGTGGGGAAGAAATGACTTCTTAATAAATCGAAAGGGACAGCAGGAGTAGAAAATCAAGCTAGGAGTAAACCAAATATCATGGTTCGTTTTGCAAAGGACAGGTAACTTAAAAGATCAGTAAAGTATGGTCGCTTTAACTATGAATTATGTTGTCCACTGAATCCGCACCTGCTTAGTCTGACATTAACCATATATAATCTCACTGGTTTACTTTCTTGGTATCGCCATTTATTGTTGTAGACTTGAAAGAATATATTCAAATCCAACGTGATAATATAAACAAAGTGGTCTACTCTACTAAAAAGACAGGGGAAAACAATGGGATTATCCAAATCCAAATAACCTCAAACTACCTCATACATTTTATTAATGTATTGCATTCACACTATAGGGTAAAACACCCCTTAATTTGGGATACAGTGAGTAAGCACATTTCCTTAAAGTAGCATTCAATCATTTATCTCTGATATACTATCAATATACTGATACATCCTCAGACTGTATATGGCCATGTGGTCTAAATGCTTTTCACTTTCAAACAACTATGCTCACATACATTCAGACAAAACTGTGTGCACATTGATGGCAGCTTAAATTTGTAAAACATATCCAGATGATGTTAAATGAAATAAAGCAGTGTTGAAAAGCAGGCATTATGTGTGTTATTTGTTATTCTCCTAGTGTATTGATAATGAGGATGTATTATGGCACAGTTAACAATGAATGCAATGTGAATGCGTTAGTGGGAGGGATTATCCACCAAGTAGGGCAAGTGGCTGAGGCTAAAGACTGCAATTCCATCGAGCCTATTTCATTTCAGTCCGCCGCTCAGAGCACAGACGGGACAAGGAGAGCAATTCAGCGCTGCTTTTTTGTCCAAGTCCCCCCCCACAAAAAAAGCCTAAAGTGAAAATGGTAAAGTACATGCGACAGCACAGCGAGCTGAAACTCGAAGAGGTTCTGTCGGAGTCTGATGCGTCCATGGACCAGCAGGATTTTGGAGAATTGTCCGACTATTCTTTCAGCGACGTTTTATACTCCAAATGTTCCGCAATGGACCAAATCGGCACTTTCATGAAGAACGTGCAAGTGCTGCTCGATGCAGCAAATTACATAGAAAATGTCGAGAAGAACAACGGAAGTAAGTAAACACGGGCAGCAGGGGATATTAACACGTAATGCGCCGAGCAGACAACAAAAGAGACGAAGGCGACAAAAGACGCGCAGCGGACAGATGAGCTGGCCCGGCAGCAGCCAATGATAGTTCACCTGCTACTGATAAACTGTAGTGGAATCGACCGTATACACGAAATATCCACAGTCGAAAATAAGTTGAAAATTGCCTACATAAATTCAGGAAATTGCATCTCCAGAGACTGATTTGATTGCAAGCCTTAAGCCAAATTACCTTCTGCTCCCTTTAAAACTGGTTATCTGCAGAGGCTTCATCGAACAAGCACGATCATTCATTATTAAAGATCTAAAGGCTTGCATAAGGCCACATTTTAGGTGAATTCAAGCAGCCTACGTTTTGTTCTAGTTTTATTTTTATATGAGACTTGTAATTCTCTATTTAATCTTTTATATCGGTTCGACTGCAGCTCAATTTACGCTTATCCTATGCATTGAGATAGCCTATCGCATCCATTCAAAGATACATATTGAATCCAATGTCCCTATTTCATATAAAACCAGCGATTTAGAGTTTATTTCCTCAACATTTCCAATTCAAGAACCTCCTATCATTTACAGGAGCAGCTGCTGCTTCCTTGTATGTGTTGTTCACATGGTTTCCACATGGAACAAATTGTAAAGTTGTCATTGGTCCGCACACATGTTCCCAGCACGAGAGTCACGGCAGACAGCCAATCACAGCCAGGTTCACGTCTGACGTCGGATGTTACTGGGAAGGAGGGTTCAAGGGAACTGTAGGCGTTTTTGAGAACAGGAAGAAAACTAGAATATAAATGTGTCTTGATATGTGGCTGTATTGATATTATCATTTTTAAGAAGGGTTGTGAGTTTTAATTATTTAAGTAAATCATTGGATGTTTTGCCACATATTTAAATGTAATTTAGAATTCAGGTCACATCAAGTATTCAAGTCTAAGCCATCGTGAAGCCTTTTACTTCTATCACATTTGTTAAAAATATGTAAAATGTATTTTAATAAAATGTTTATTTTTCATCACCAGAATGTGAGCATGGTTATGCTTCAACATACCCGGACACCGAGACTGCACATCAACAGAAACAGCGTAAATTCAAGAACAGGAAGTTGGACAATATACACAATAGGTAAGTTAAAGTGTTGAAAAATATCCCTCAAAAGAAATATATTCCAAATTATTACAATGTGTCCTGTGTGTACAGAATTGTCATTAGTAAGCCATTTTTAACATTAAATGATAAGTATGGGGTATAGCAATATGTACTCCACTATTATTTTACATCACTATTGGGATAGGTTTTAAATATAGATTATTTAATAATATAGATATAGATATGTTGTATTTTGCATCATTAGGACTTGTCTAACAGTTTTTTCATATGTTTATAATTTCAATAGGTCAGCACACAATGAACTAGAAAAAAATAGGTGAGTAAAACTACATTGAAAATATTATTTATATGCATGTTTAAAACACTCACTACTGAAAGGTCAAGATTACTCTAAGGGAACATGGACAAGAGCACAATGAATATGAAATGTAGGCACTGTGGGTAATCATTTAAGATTTCTATTGTTATGCATGCATATGTGCAAAAGTCACACAGAAAAAGGAGTGAAAGACCGAATATCTTCAGCATTTTAACTGCTTTAGCAAATGGATGTTCACAGGGAGTCTATCTAAAGAGCCTGCTGCCTCAAAATGGAGCTTCAAGCTGATAAACCAAAAGCGTACTACATTCTGCCAGCTTTGCATATCTTGGTGCATACCATTTTCAAACGAGATGCACTGCAGGCCTATAAATCATCTTATTATCACCCTAGAACTCACAAGAAAGGCATCTTTATCACCATTGGTGTATGATTGCAGAAATCAATTTGCATGGCAAATAAAAGTATGATGTAATGCAGCAGCAGCAGCAGCAGCACTGTTCCTGGAGGATGTGAAGACATTTCCCCAGTCAGCAAATGGGAACCGTCTGTTCACAGGCTCCTTCCTGAGAGAGTCGCATGCGCAAATCTAACAGTAGCTTGCTTCTATCGCCCCAGAATGAGGAAGCCTCTGCTTGAGCTAGACATAAATGTCAGAACACGTTTATCCTTACGATCCCAGATAATCTACAAAAGCACACCAAGTGTGTGTGAATCTTGGTTTGAGCGATGCACTGAGTTATTAGAAAAATGGCATCTTCAAATGCAAGGCTTATTTCATATCAGGCTATTTTAGACAACAAAATGGTTGCCAATGCAGAGAGAAGAGATGACATCATAACTTGACCTACATTTTACTCACTTATCTGAAAGGACAGCGAGTGTCCTCCGCCAGTTACTGCATTTGGTCAGACCACAGGCCCAGAGGCCTTGGTGGATCAGAATCAGTATTGAGCTGACCTCAGCAGTTTTACAATCTGGGGCCAGACCGATCTATACGGTATTGCAAAGGAGTATGATGGTGTGGTGGCTAACTATAATAATGGATAAACAAATAAATCAAATGCTTGAATATCATGATTATTACATTGCTCATTCCAGATGTATAATGCTATTATAATTAGAATCGATCCAATCCAATAGGGATTTGCCTCAACTATTACAACACTAATCAAATTGGATAAGAGGGATATATTATAATCTGACTTAATCCGGATCAGTGCAGAGGAAAATAATATATTAGTCTGGAAATTCATCTCGCTGTCTGCATAATTGCTTCACAATGCATATTACTCCATGCACGCTGTCTCTTAAGAGAAATGACCCGTCTTGATTGTCTCCCCCAACAGACGAGCACATCTCCGCCTGTGTTTGGAGAGGTTGAAGTCCCTCATCCCTCTGGGGCCAGACTGCAGTCGGCACACCACACTAGGACTGCTTAACAAGGCCCAAGTACACATCAAGGTGAGGTGCCCATGCTACCATCATCGGATAAAGGGCTACATTCTGTCAATTTCTGTGCTCAAAGGTAATGACTTGAACATATTTAAATACTGCTTCCACTGTTTCACCCACATGGTTGGTAATACTAGTTAGGGAAAGTATGAGTAGCAACCTAAAAGTCCTGAGGCTGAATTCAACAAGAGACTAAAGCAGCTAAATTGAATTGAGCCAATGTTACTTTTTAGTATTTATTTATTTTCTTTTTCTTTTGTGACTCGTCCAAAATTCCATCATCTATTCCAACATAATGGAGTTTTACGTTCACACCTTTCACTCACATATATTGAATTAAGAGATATCTAGTGTTCCCTTGAGTAAAACAATGTTTGATGTCATATTGACAGCAAATATAGATCGGAGGTACCACAGAAGATGACTTTGACCTAGCAGTAGCACCCATTAGATTTTTATCTGAGACCCAATCTAATCCATAGTGATGGTTTACAAAAGGCTGACCAGTCAATATACTGATCCTGTGTTTATTTTTAGAACACAATTGTATGTTAGTCTCTTACAGTAGCTCTCACCCTAGGTGGCCCACAGCCTGAGTATGTCTGAACCGCAAATATGATTCTGTGGCATTAAAGCATCCAAGACTCAACACTTTGACCCCCTGATGGATGCAGTCTAAGCCAGATCAGATATTTTTGGGGGAAAATCTGATTTTCTCAAGCTGTGTCTGGGCAGACTCCAGTAATGGGAAACCGTAGGGATGACTGTGGGCTACAATATGAAAGCAATCCTCGCAACAATCTGTGATTTTATTACATCAGGGGAAATGGATTGAGTACCTACTATATATTGTCAACTGTTGACTTTGGACCTGCCTGTTTGAAGTCCAAGAAATGTGGTCCCTGAAAGCTGCTGTGTTTTATGTTTGGAACCAGAGGATGTGTAGGACAGTAAAAGGGTAGAAAAGATGCAGACAGCATTTTCTTACAAGGAAGTTAAGTTGAAACCCGCCCGTCTTAAAAAATCAATTCTTCAGCTCCCCAAGTCGGAGGGCGGCTTGGCACTCCCGAACTTCCGTCACTACTACTGGGCCTCTAATATTAACCGACTCATTTACTGGACTGGCCCCAAGACTCCTAACTCCAGCCCACCATGGGTTCACATGGAGATCTCCTCCTCCTCTAGCTCCTTACACTCTGTGATTTGCTCCCAACTTCCCGTAATGACGCACAAAATCTCAGTCAACCCAATTGTTACCAGTACTATTAAGATGTGGCTTCAATTCAGAAGGCAACATGGCTTACACAGAGCCTCAATCCAAGCTCCGATTTTAAATAATCACTCATTCTCTCCATCCTGCTCGGACCCCACCTTCCGAATGTGGGCTGCCAACGGGCTTGTCACAATCAGTAATCTTTACAAGGATGGGGTTTTCTCTGACTTTGCATCCTTGTCAGCCAAATATCACCTGCCAAACAGTCATCTTTTCCGCTTCTTCCAAATTAGGCATTTTGCTCAAAAGCAATTTCCCCATTTTCCCAACCGCCCCCCTGAGTCAGGAATTGACCAGTTTCTCACCCTTGATTGTGACCAAAAAAGGCTGGTATCTACTATTTATGGAAAACTTGCCTCCTTTGACCTAGCCTCTACTACATCTATAAAAGAGTCCTGGGAGGGTGAGTTGGGTTTAGACATATCTGACAGTAAGTGGAGGGACATTCTTCGTTTGGTGCAAACCTCATCTATCTGTGCTAGGCATGGTCTAATGCAGTGTAAGGTGCTCCACAGGGCTCACTTTACCAATGCTAAGCTAGCCAAAATATTTCCTCTTAGAAGCGATGCCTGTAACAGATGCAAGCAATCTCCTGCCAATCACACACATATGTTTTGGTCATGCCCCAGCCTGAATGCCTTCTGGTCTAGTATTTTCAAAACCCTTGAGCAGGCCCTTAACACACCCATACCCCATAACCCTCTAACTGCCTTGTTCGGCGTCCCACCAACACAGAACATGCCCACCACGACCCAGCGGGTCATCGCCTTCACAACCCTGCTGGCCAGGCGTTCCATTCTTCTTAAGTGGAAGCACGTCTCCCCACCCACACATGACAGGTGGATACAGGAACTATTACAGTGTATTAATCTTGAAAAGATACGATTTTCACTACAAGGATCCCTGACACTCTTTCATAAGACCTGGACTCCCTTACTACTGCTAATCAATGACCTTATAATCAACCCTGATGCTGATGAGGTGTGAGTGAACCCGGTGGGGGGGGGAGAGACCTTCACTTCCCCTTTTCCTTATCTCCCTAATACATTGACCATTACTTTTTTTGCCTTCTCTGTTTCCTCATGTAACTTGCAGTACCGTTATTTCCCTGTTATTTATTTTTACTGACTACTAACATGAAGAAGCATCTGTATTTGTATGTAATTTTCAGGTATTGGTCTTTGTATTTCATGTAATTTCTACCCCTCTTTTCTTTCCTTTTTTTTTTTTTTTTAATGTTTTGTAACTTTTTGATTTATGTCTTGTTTATAATGTGATCATAGCCCATAGGGGTGAGGGTGGGGGGTGGGAGGGAGGGGCGAGGTAACTATTTAATTTTCCTACAGACCGTCTTCTATACATGCGTACCTACTGTATTGCCATTGTGATGTCTGTCAAAAAGCCAATAAAAAGATTTATAAAAAAAAAAAAAAGGAAGTTAAGTTGTGGGAAACGTACTATCCTTTTTACGCTATGCCTTCAAGCAAATATAATCCTTATGCAACAGTAATTTGGAGAATCAAAGAGAACAATTAACCATGCATGGAAACTCATACAATACAGCACGTTACTGTGTAAAACTATAATACAGTATGTCTTATTTTATTAAATGTATCAAAGTTGAGAAATCACCACAAAGCTCTAAGGCACACTCTTAACCAATTAAAAGGCCTAATACAGGATGTTGTTGCTTCTTTTTGGAATAATCAGCAGGACAGTGGCCTTAAAAATGTTTTTCCTACAGCAGTAAATATACATCATTTGAGTAATTATTAATATGCTACTGCAGCGGTATTACATTTTAAGATGTGATGATTGGGATGAAATGATTAAATGACTGAGGTTCAAAGTTCACCTTCAGGACTTTGGTTTTATATTAACTTTGCACACATAGTTAAGTGTGCCATTTGTGATTGTCGTTTGAGGCATTTAGGCAGGCTTTATTTAGAATTTCTATTAAATAACACACCGATTCTATCGTTATGATTAACTTGAATCCAATGGACACAGACACACCATCTACTCATCTAAAATCCACCGAGCAACATGCTGTCCTTATGCGTTAAATATTTCATTAGAAGGCACAGGGGGGCGTCACATTTGATGGTAGCTACAACTAAATATTAACATCACATCACTGCACCCGAGACGAGTTCACCATCCTCTCATGCATATAGTATATTAATCATAAAGAACATCTAGAGAAGTGCGTCCATCACGGTTTGATTGAATTGCTAATATTGAATGTAAACACTACATTTGCCAGGTTGGTTCTGATTGTTCTGATTACCTTTACATAAAAACGAAATCATTAACTGTTTTGCATTTTCCTTTTTCTACAGAAACTTGAAGAGACGGACCGGAGGAGTTTGCACCAGCTGGAGAACTTGGAGAGGGAGCAGAGGCACCTGCAGAGGCAGCTCTCCCAGCTGCAGCCTCATGGAGACTGGGAGAGGGTCCGTAAAGACAGCCTGGGCTCCCGCATGGACTTTGACCGCTCAGAGTCTGACAGAGGTTAGTTCTCATTCATAACACTCCATTCGATGTCTCACTATGGGATGCGCCTCATCGCGGAGCAAACAGAAGCATGAATCTCATTACGCCAATCCTGATTGGCTGGTGATCTTGACGTCAGCGTCAGGGAATTCACCCTCTATAAGTAGCTTGCGCCACGACGCATGCGTCATTCAAACACCTCTTCTCGCTTCAGAGCACATCTCTATAGTAGCCGGACAAGCTTAACGGTCCACAGACTGAACCCAAATATAACCATTTCGGTCGACGGGCGCTCGCCGGCTACTCCTTCTGCTTTGCAGGAAGACGGTAATACTAACGCCAGTTAGTATTGAAATCGACCTCGCCCTTCTCTTCCCCGGAAAGTAAGGTAGGTCTGATTTTTTCAAGCTAGCAACACACCCGTCACCACGGTAGCGAGGACGCTTTTCTTTTTCTCTCTCACGGAGGAGAAAAGGATTAGAAGTATATTGACACACCAGTCAATATTCTTTGAGAACAAAGGACCCACACCGTCCCTTTTTCTCCGGATTAAGGACGGGTTGGTAACACTTTTCTCTCAACAACGTACCTGTTACGAGCGGGTCCTCTCCACGCCACGAGGCGAACAAGATGGACGCCTCTCCCCCTCACACCAGAGGAGTCAGGGACTCGGAGGCTCGGTCATGCGGCTGCGGGTTGAAGATAGCAGGCACAGACTCACACCAGGTCTGCTCGTCCTGCCTCGGGCTGGAACAGCCCAGGAAGCTATCTCCAACCCCGGCTCGTGTGGGCATTGTGCCCGTTTCACCCGAAAGAGCCTCCACCGACGGCTAGCACACCAAGCTAGCTTGTTGGAACAGGACTCCCTCATGTCCACTGATTCGCCGTTTGGCAATCAAGACACGGGGGCATCCGCCGCAGAGACTGAGCCCCTCACTGTGTCGGTCTGGGGCTCACTAACAGCGGCAGCTGCGGAACCGGAATCCCACGCCGTGTCAGGCCGGGACCCGGTGGCGGCAAGAGACGCGGGAACGGAGCCCCACGCCTCACCAGGCGGGAGCTCCCGGCGAGACCTCACCATGGTCTCGCCCGCGGAGGCTCGGCCTGCTCCGCATACTGCCGATGGAACTGCTGGTGGCAGCCCACCTCCTACCGAGGATGGGCCCGTCACCAAGCAAAGTACTCCCTCGTTCCCTAACGGGGAGGGAACGGAATTCGGCCAATACTTGATTTGAGGGCTCTGAACAAATATCTTAAAAGATATAAGTTCAGAATTCTCACTCACACATCTCTGCTGCGGCTCGTGCGACAAAATGACTGGTTTACATCAGTCGACCTGAAAGATGCGTATTTTCACATCCCAGTATATTACCCACACAGGAAATATCTGAGATTCGCATTTCAGGGGATCTGATATGAATACAGAGTACTCCCCTTTGGTCTGTCTCTCAGTCCAAGGGTGTTTGTACGATGTACGGAAGCCGAGATAGCCCCGTTGAGACAACAGGGTATTCGCCTGGCGACCTACCTGGACGACTGGCTGCTTCTCGCACAGTCGGAGCAGGAGGCTGTTACGCAGACAAATGTCCTCGTAAAGCACCTGCTCAACCTGGGTTTCATAATAAACACAGAGAAGAGCATGTTGTGCCCCGCGCAACAGTCTGGACGTTCTACTCCCAGTGTGACTCAAGCAGTGCTGGGCACCTGGTTGAGTCAGAGCTCTACCTGTTAAAGTTATGGTTGGTTTGGTGATTTTCGAGATAAGCTCGTCTGGCAATACGGGAGCTACAATTTCCCATAGTGAGACATCGAACGGAGTGTTATGAATGAGAACTCTAGGTTACTTACGTAACTCCAGTTCTCAGAGTAACATGAAGTGAGATATATCACCAGACGGCCCTCCTTGCTATGGTGAAGCGAGAAGAGGTGCTTATTTTGAATGACGCATGCGTTGTGGCGCAAGCTACTTATAGGGGGTGTAATTCCCTGACGCTGACGTCAAGATCACCAGCCAATCAGGATTGGCGTAATGAGATTGATGCTTCTGTTTGCTCCACGATGAGGCGCATCCCATAGTGAGACATCTCACTTCATGTTACTCTGAGGCCTGGGGTTACGTAAATAACCTATAGTTTCTGATTAAGATTTGTTACCCAGGGGCAAGCTTTGTAATCTAGGACTGCACAATTCATCTATTTTAAATATGCATTTTATATTGTCTATCGCTATATGACAGATAAGTGTATTCGATGGCCTCTACTGTAACCTAAAATATTTAGGGCTAATATTCATGTATTTTTTCATATAGCAAAGAATATTGCAGAGAAAGTAATAATGTTAGTTTTTCTCTATATAATGCAGCCTTAATTTGTATTGGAGGATTTGCAGGAATGGAGAACAACATGGAAGGGAAGGCAGTGATCTTAATGTGAAAGTGCAATACAATTGGCACTAAAACATTACATTGCATTTAGCTGACGCTTTTACCCAAAGCGACTTACAATAACTGCGTTCGACCAACAAGATACAAACTTGAAGAAAACAGAAACATATAAGTACATCAGGTTTCATAGAGCCAAACATTTCAAGTGCTACTCAACTGGCTTTAGATAAGCCAGTCCTTTATTAGCATATAAGTGCTTTGTTAATAGTTCTATCGCTCGAAGTGGAGTCGAAAGAGATGAGTTTTCAGTCTAATTAATAATCAAAAAATAAATAATCCTGACCTCAATATGAATCATAATGGGCATAAATATAATGTTTGTGCATCCCTAGTCTACTTTACAATATAATTATGGTTTGTCACCATGTTCACTCAATTACAAATATTTGTCCTTGCATGATTCAGAAAATGAATCTGTTCTCTTTTTTTTTCTGCAGAAGAAATTGAAGTTGATGTTGAAAGCACTGAGTTCTCCCATGGAGAAATGGACAGTGTGAGCACCAGTGGGGCGAGCGACCTGGATGACCACAGCAGCCGGCAGAGCACGGCCAGTGACGAGGGCTACTCCACATGCAGTCTAAAACTGGCCTTCTCTGCGTAAAGCACCAGCCTATATGTTCACATCAGCTGCAGTCTTTTATGGCTTTCACCTTTCAAAGTACCAGCCAAAAGCTCCACTCTTTTCTGCAGTTTAGGTTAGCTGTCATCAGAAGAACAACCCGTCTCAATCCCACTTATACCTGACAAATCCAACATATACACCCAATGAACCAGCCTTAAGGTCAACTCAGTCTAAACGCTGAAAACGTCTCCTTCCAAAAGACCTGTTAGAGGTGCTCTTCTACATCTGTCTGAAACATGTAACACTTTCGCCTCAAATGTAACTTCGTAGGCCTATAATACAGTATCCTCAGTTTAAGACTGACCCCTCGCCTGAATGTCCCTTAACCGATTACCAGCTTGAAAGTAACCATACCTGCACGACCCATTACCCGTACCAGTGTCAACCACTGAAGAGGAAACTCTACCTTTAGCCAAGATGACCCTCTCAAACCAGCAAAAAAACTAAAACCCCAATACCAGCTCGAAGTTCACCATTGGGAACGTTTGCTCCATTTGCCTTGTAAAAACATTGCCCCTATTCTTAGGATAATATATCCAGACAGCACTTCTTGTCAGTGTACAAGCCAGTGGCAGGGGCTACGATGTCTGCATTCCAAAATGTTTATAACACTACTATAACCTCTGCTTTAGGAGCCACAACTACCACTGATCCATGTGGCGTCCCCTTTTTGACTGAAATGCAGTCGTATTCAAACTGGTTGTGAAGTCCACTTTTGTTATTCTAATTTATTTTACATTACAGTATGATTATAGTATTTATTTTTGGTATATTTAAATGTAGCTAAGTCTTGGTGTTGCTTGAATGTTTAATGTCTTGTTTTTTTTTTATGTTTACCAAATTACATGACGTAAATGATTAACCCCTACAGAAGCAAATGCAGTGCTAAAGGTTAAATGCATTGCTCAAGGTCTGGTCTTCTTTTACACTTTGCACAAATGATCTTGTATTTAGACAGAAATAATCTATCCCACAATTGTCCAAGCACAAGGCTTAATGCATATATTTTCATCATATATTTAATGTTGGCTGTGATTAGCACTCTGTCCATCCAACACCAAATTGCAGTTTGCTTGTTTTTCACTGACTCCAGTTGTATCAGTTTTAATATTCAGCAGTAACATGATTGCAATTAATTTAAAAAAAAACTATGGGGCATGTGTATTGAATGTAGCTTGTCTAATCATCTTATGTGCTTTGGTTTTACAAGTCTTTATAAATATCTGTAGCATGAACAACAAACACTACAGGACACTAATTTTGGTTCATACTTCAATGTTTAATACCGTTTCTTTTTTTGTATTCTAGCAGAAAACGATCACATACTTAACATTTGGAGATTTCAAATTAATAAGTCAATGTCTATTTGACATACTATTGCACTGCTGACCTGTTAGAATCCATGAAACCAAATAAGGCATTTCAATGACCATTTATCTGCATTTGTTTTGGTCCAAGTCCTAAGGAGATCACCACCAAATTGTGTCTTAACATGGGTATTGCACAAAGTTCCTTGTTCCAGGTCTTTTTCCTCCCCAACCAGTTTGGAAAACTATCAAATGCACTATGAAAAAGACTGTTGTTAAGGATATGTCAAAGCACATCCCAGAATGTTTTCTCCCGTGTTTAATCAGCCCTCCAAGGTGACTTTTTGCAAAACATGCTGCTGGTCCCCTGCTAGTACGATGTTACAGACCCTGAATACTGTCCCTGGAATCGTAATAAACCTCTACCACCCAGACATAAATCTGTGTTGTCTTTTCTTTTCTTGGCAAGCCTACCATAAATGCTCAAATCATCATTAGATAAGTCACGTATACAATTAGACAATAAATGAACTAAAAAAGTGAACTAACAAAAAAGAACACGTGACATAAATGAGAAGAGTGGATGAATAAACAGCTGCAACACACGTCTTTACTGCCACCTACAGGACCCGACAGAGCCACAATAAATATATAATTTTAAAATTGAGGTAAATGACGTGGAAGCCTTCATTTAGAAAAAACTGAAAACAAAACAATGTTTATTGGACTGTTATATACAGAGAAATTAAAAATGTAAATTCAGCCATGTCAAATCAACATCATTACACCCCACAATGGGTCAGTGTTCAAAATACAGCTTCAAATGTACAACAAAACAAATCTGCAGGTGTATATTTATTCTCGTCTTAGCAGGTATTTGGCCTCAGTGGAACCTGAACACAAACAACAAACTACAAGGTTGATCTAAAACACCACTTCCTGTTCTTACACAACAGGGGACTTTGTTCCAGTGCTGGGAAAATCTGGGATTTTTCTGTTGTACTTTGTAATATATAAGAAAACTACATCAATATTTCAAACATGGTGTGCAAGCAATTCCTTTCAAAGCTTCCTTTACTTGGGAAATGAGACTCATGTATAAACACAATGGAAAGCACTGATACAGGAAGTATACAGTGGATCAGTATATACAGAATATATCAGGTCATTGTGGCATTAGATGTCTAACATTATATTTTGCTGTGTCACTGTACTGCGTCATTGGCTTGTCTGCAATACCACATGTTCCAACTCCCACCTTTCCAGAGACGCTTTCTGGAGATGCAAATATGCTTCTCTTGACCTAGAAAAACAAAAAAAGACGGTGTTAATTATTAAATATATAAAAATGGCTTAGTGTCCATTATTACTATATACATTTACAATCCTCCCAAAGCAATTCATGGACAGTGTTAAAATTAGTTTCAAGTTTCTAACCCTCCAGTACTGTACAACGGTGCAATATGCAATGCAGAGTGATTATATTTTACATAATATTTATTTAAAGAAATCTATGAAACTTTATGAATGTACACTTTTACTCTTCTTTGATTGTGTTTGAACTAAAGTTATTGATGTCTTGCTAGAAAGCAAAATAAAGAAGACTGGTACACTACAACCTCACCCACTGTGTTTTATCAGTGCCCCATGGATTTCCCAGCACTCAACTAAAGATATCTGAGGAAGAAAAAAACCGTACCTGTCCTTTCTTGTTCTTTGAGTAGGCTTTGTTGTTGAAATTCTGCCACTTTGACTTTTGTTCCTCCCTCTCTGTCTCCAATTCCTTCATCCTCAGAACCTTTTTCTGGGCTTTTTTCTTCTTATACTCTCTCTGATCTGCTATCTGTTCTTTCCTAGAAAGACAAACAAGGAGAAGAGAAACATTTAACATTGAGTCCATGATGTACAAATGCAATACCAAAAACATAACAAAAACAGCCTTAATGAAACCATGGTTTATACTGAACTATTTAATATCAACTGAAACTCTGCTGAAGCCATGAAAAATCCTTGTTAAACCGTACATAGTAGAGGTATCATGCATTCATCTTGTATGTGAAGAAACAAGACAAAGCCAGGTCTTGGAAGAGTTTGTTTTTATGTCTATATAAAGAAAAACGTACAATCATCTGTGCAATACCATTGAAATTATAAGCGACCTCCTTCAAATGTACCTGTGTCATTGAAAGGCAATACAAGAGGCGCTTTCACACCAAGTACTTTTCCCAGGAATAGCTCAAGGAACTTTCCCCCGGAACTATCTAGTAAATCGTAATAAATGTTCAATCTGGAATAAGTCCCTGAGGGAGCCGCTGACGTCACTTCTTCTGCTTTGGGTTTACTGGCAGGCCGCAAACAACTTCACGGCGTATACTGCCACCCGAAGTCCCTGAGTTGAGGACTGGCTTCAGCAGCTTCTACTGAAGCCTTCAGAGTAAATAGCCAGAAGCGCAGACACCTCCTCATCACTCCACCGCTCCCATGTTTTCTTTTGTGTTGCCATAAGTTAGTCTCTCTCCGTTGGTGCACTGGGCTAATGCTAATAATGCTAATGCGAGCAAATAAAATGGCGGCTTCATAAAAACTTTTCCGAGTTTTACAGGGCGTGGTTTGCAATTCGCCCAGCCAATCAGCAATTGGTACCTTTTTCTCCCCAGGAAAGTCCCTGCTCTCTAGCAGGGACTAAAAAGGGATGCAAAGGTTCCCGAAAAAGTTCTAGTTCCAGATCTTTTTGATGTGAACGCAAAATCCCAGGAACTATCGGAACTACTCCTGGGAAAAGTACTCCGTTGTGAAAGCGCCTAAGGATACCACAGCAGTGTTTCCAGAAAACTACTCAATAGTAGGGTTGGGTACCGATTGGGTAATTATTAAAATGTAAACCGACCTTTTTCATATGGGTGTTTAGAGTTGTACCCCCTAGATCTAGTCTCTAGTAATTCTGCTTAAAGTGCACCAGATTGAAGCATTTTACTTTAAAATGTTCAAACATTTCTTCCCGAGAAGGCAGATATGCTTGTTTTTCTCAACAAGAACTGTTTTTAAATGGGGGGGGGGGGGGGGGGGGGTTTCCTTGAAATGTTGGACTGTTGTAGCTTCAGTGGTTCTCAGGTTACAGTTACATAGCAGTGAATATAAACAGACTGATTAATGTGAATATTACTGTAAACTAACCTGTGTAAAAGTTTCTCGAATAAATGTAATGTTGTTGGTGGAAGAAGCATGTATCATTTTTTTACCCTGCCCCTCAAAGAATCGGAATTGAGAACCGTTAAGAACCGGAATCGAAAAGTAGAATCAGAATCGTGGAAATTCAAACGATACCCAACCCTACTCAATAGTGATAAAGTTCTAGATTTGTATTCAAAGTAAAGGTGGATGCTCACAATTATATTAACTACGGTAACATATTTAGACAAAATATATGTAACTTGCACAGTGTAATGTCAATGCCAAGCATTCCCTTAACATATGAATAGGCTGGAAGTAAGCAAAGGTTTATATGTTTGCATATAAAGTGAGATGTGTTTTCAGTTCATACTTTGATTTAGACTTCCCATCGTCGGCATTTCGTTTCCCGTCCTCGGATGGCTTGAGGTTCTGCAGAGGAATCACTTCAGCGTTCCCGTACCCGGCGAAGGTCACGGCTGCGGTGCCATTCTCCCGGTCTATCTCCTCAATCTCAGCCTCATAAGTCCTGCCAAAGAATCACGTCTGTAAGCAGGTGAGTATGAGCCAAATACTCAAGCTCTACAAAATAAAGCAATCATTTACTCATGTATTATACTTAATGACAAGTTAATCGGTACAAGATGTAATTATTTCAGCAATTTGTATAATAAGAAGTATTTATAGTTGACTTTTGCTACACCTATATCTATAGAGACTGGTTGAATTTAAAAACATTACTTTTTAATACAAATGAAATAAAAAAGTGTACAGGAATTGCTTTTTTACGAAAAGAGGCTGGTGATACTCACTGTCCGTCCCGATTCCACACAGCCAGGCAGTTGTCCCCCACTTTCCAGCGCTGCTTCACTGGTACTGTCACTGAGCTATTAGTAGTTGAAGTACTCTCAGCGGGTTGTGAGGTAAGAAGGTCTGTTGTCAGATCGATGACTTCCTGCAGGAAAAAAGTAGGTTGTTTCAGTGTTTTGGCTTTTCCTTAAAATCAAGCCCTGTGGGGAGCTCCAACATCATACTTTTATGATTTGGATGTACGAGTATGAACATCTTAAGACCATGGCAATACTAACACTAACTATAATTAAGCATTTAAATAATATTTGCATGTAAATTAAGATGCTTCTCTTTAACATGAAAGTATATATTTCACATGACAAACCTGCAAATGTATGACAACAAAAGAGACCCTACGGATAAGATTATTCTGTGTGATTAGGATAATTATGTTTGCAGCAAAATCTATACAATGTGTAAAAACATACACATTCAGATAGCTAGTTTTCACAGTGAAGTATTTCAAGGTTATAATTTGGTATTCAATGTTTCTATTAGAAAGTGTTTAAGCTTTTATTTCGAATCCAGCTATTATAAATACTCTTAAGTGTAATTCAATATACTTTACTACATTATAGTCACACAAACCTGCAAGTCTTTCTGGAGTTTAAGGAGGTCTTCATTTTCTTCGTCGGTAGATAAGGCAACTTCTACTTGCTGTAGCTGGGCTTTGTAGCTGTTCAACTGTTTCACCAAGTCTTCCGACATCTGTTCGTAAACAAAAAGAAATAGCGTGTTTGGCTAACGTTAGCATATCCCAAAAGCTAATCGTAAACAACTTTCAATATCGAGCCACCACACATGAACGTTACTATAATCAGACAAAATGTTCGTATTGTGTTTGAATGCAACTGGGTGAACCGTGGACACATCCACATCTTGCGTTAAATTATAACTATAAGATGAATACATTAGCTTGACGCTAAAACTGTTAGCAATACCCCTCGGCCTTCTTTCGTCGAAGTCAATTTGACGGACAACGGCTAATGCTAGCAACGAGTGGCCGAGGCGCAATCACAAAAAGCATGGGTCACGGTGTAATCTTACCTCAGTATATATGTTCTTCAATGATAAATACGGCAAGCATTCAAATTTCAAGTCGAAGATTTCCTAAATCGACTGCTGAAAAGAACAACAGCAATTCGTTTCTTCGTCCCGTACACAAATAGCTAACCGGAAGTCGGAAAACGACTTTCTCGCGATAACAAGAGTTATCAGAATAAATACCAAGCGATGGCTCGTTAGCCCCCCTAGCGGCAATGCTCAGTGCTCAGTAGTATCTCCAGTCTGCTGATAATTTTCCCATAGTGGAAGCCATGTAGCTATAATTAACTTACAAATGTGGGACATGACTGTTTGTACTGCGACTATAGCCATTTCATGAATAATGCTTGGTGTTGTGTCTGCCTGTGGTATGAAAAAACTGTTTTTGTACATCAAAATGTAGGTTACTTATTGAACTGTTAATCCAGATAATATATGGTAAAACTGTGCAGATCATTAGAATGCTCCAGAAATAAAAACACTTTTAAAAGAATAGTTGTTATTATTTGAAGGCATAATGTCACAGTAATTGTAAGCTACCACAATCAAAAATGATGACATCAGTGTATCCAAAATCTCGCACATAGGCCTATACGGTATTGCGAAAAATAATTGAAATTCCCAATAAATGTCATATTGAAGCATTATGTTGCACAGCACAAGACAGGAAAACACATTATATTTATGTATCAAATACTTACTAGGTGATGTATTCACTATGTCATTGGAAAAACAAAATGTGTCAAGCTACATTTTTTATTACTCTAAATGTACTGCTCTAGTGAGTGATCTCTTTAGTTAAAGGCTACGATCTCTACTGATTCAGATTTTATTTACAGTTATTTTTCTCTCAGGATATACCTAAAAAATGTGTTCATAAAGTAGGACAGATAACCCATAAAGAGTGTGATCTTAATCTATTGCAATTTAATAAACTATAGATATTACTTCTATAAATCAAATATATTATTAATGTCATAATCAGCTAATGGTTTCAGGGTCTGGGAGCAACAACAAATTGCTTTTAAATCTCCACTAGCAGATGAACTCCGCCCATTCCCGATCTCACTGAAGTGGAGCCGGCATCACAGATGCTCTGCGTCAGATCAAGCCCATATAAAAAGAAGAACTCTCCACTTTACCCACAGCAGATGACAGGATCTCCCTGAGCCAGCACTATCTGGAATGTAAGTCTGTATTATGATTTCTACTTTGCTATGCTAAAAATGTTGCCGGGTAAAGATTTTCTTTTTAAAAAGGTTAGATCTATTTTAAAAATCATCATCATCTTATGTGGGAAACTGGGAATACATCAGTTATCTTAATTCCTTTCATTGTTGGTTCATTGGTCTTTTGTAATACAAAGAGACATTCTCATAATTTTTGTTGGTGTCTTTTTTTCTCAGTGAAAAAGAGGAAAGATTTATTTGAAGAAAATCTCCAAGTGAAGAAAATGAAAAGACTGAATTCTCTGAGGCTGTATTGTTGAATGGATAATATCAACATACTGCTGGCAAGCACAGCCTCCACTGTTGGGACAATATCGTCGACACCCCAGCTATGGGTTGTCTTAACTTAACCAGTGGAAATGAGACTGGCAGGCACCCTTATACTGTGCAGACCTCTGTGCCTTTAACCATCCTAGTGGGTATCCTCATCCTGCTAACTGTGTTTGGCAATGTGATGGTGGTGATTGCTGTGATCACCAGCCGAGCCCTGAGAGCGCCTCAGAACTTGTTTTTAGTCTCTCTGGCATGTGCGGACATTCTGGTTGCCACCTCAGTGATGCCTTTTTCTTTAGCCAATGAACTGATGGGTTACTGGCACTTTGGGAAAGTATGGTGTGAAATCCACCTGGCTTTGGACGTGCTCTTCTGCACCTCGTCCATCGTTCACCTGTGTGCCATCAGCCTGGACAGATACTGGTCTGTCTCTCAAGCTATCGAGTACAACCTGAGAAGGACGCCGCGCAGGATTAAATGCACAGTCCTCATAGTTTGGGTACTGGCGGCTATTATATCCTTCCCTCCACTTATCACAATGAAGAAGGACGAGGGTAAAGAAGATCGTCCCGAATGTAAAATTAATGAGGAGAAATGGTATATCATATTCTCCAGCACTGCCTCTTTCTTTGCACCATGTGTCATCATGATCATGGTGTATGTTAGAATATACCTGATTGCCAAGAAAAGAACCAGAGCCCCGCCAGGTGAAAGGCAGAGAGGATTCGGAAACACAGAAGACGCAAAGTGTGGTTTGGAGAGAAAAGACGGAGAAGAGAGGGAGGAGGAAGAGGGGGACGGAGGAGCAGAGATCAACGGGCTAGATCTGGAGGAGGAACCATCCTCGTCTGATGGGAATGACACCGTCCTATGTTACCTGAAGAAGGGGAGTTGTGTGAGAACAGCCAAAGGGGCTCAGGTGAAGCCGGGGGAAACCTCTCTGAAGCCAGAGGCGCAGCCCTGCGTGGGTCCGAGCAAGTGGAAAGGGAGGCAGTACAGAGAGAGGCGCTTCACATTTGTTCTGGCTGTGGTCATGGGAGTGTTTGTTCTTTGCTGGTTCCCCTTTTTCTTCACCTACTCGCTCACAGCTGTGTGTGACACCTGCTGTGTCCCAGAGACACTGTTCAAAATGTTCTTCTGGTTCGGTTACTGCAACAGCTCATTAAACCCTGTTATTTACACCATATTCAATAATGACTTTAGGAGGTCTTTTAAAAAGATCCTGTGTAAAAGGAACAGAGTACGTTTATAAATAGGATTTGTATGTATGCATTTTAAAATACAGCACGTTTGGTCATCTGTACCTAAGCTCAGATAAGTGTACATTTTACACCGATATTTATGGAATATACGAACAATGTGAAAAGAAGCATGTTTTGCCATTGTGTTTTAACATGTTGTGTATTACCACATCAGTAAATATCTGTAATATTAAAATCATGCCAGATATCTTATGTGAAGTGTATCACAGCTAGTATTATAATAGGATAACTTTTGAGTTTACATTGTACAATTGTGACAACATGGATGATACATTTTCTACATGCATTTGTACATTTGTAACAGTATTCAGTCAACCTTTAGATATATTTCATGTTTTGGGTCTTAACGCTTTAAACTCTTAATGCTTTCAAGACGGACTGACAGTGTGAGTTAGAAAAGAGAAAGATTCAGAACAAGAAAAATGGTGATAGGGAAAATGGTGTAATATGCTACAAAAACATCCACTATAATGGCACTAGTTTGTAAACAAGCATGGCCAATAATTTCATTATGACAGATAACTTAATCAGCAATTACTCTGCCGGAGAAATGTTGAGAAACTATGCATGCTTTTTGGACCGTTTTCCTCTCTGTGAATTACCATCATAATGAAACAAAAAGCATACAGGAAAGTGCACAATTGTAAATGCTGCAGGATTGCAAATAAAAAAAAGCATCCTTGCATAACAGTACAAACTTTAGCAGAAGCAAATAAAAGCATATTGTACCATAACATATATTATTCCTATCTGACTAACCATCTCCTTCACTCCTAACAAGCACATGAACATGACAATTATATGAAAATAAATTACGCCTCGGAGATACGGGTGGCACGACAATATTGAATGGAGTCTGTCTTGAATTATAGCCCTTCATATCAGGATATCATTAAATCTTCCCCTGGAGTCAAACACAAGCGTGCAGCGATAGAAACATGAGTGGCTGCTGCAAATTACACTGCAAGGTTCATATCCACACGAGGTGTTCTGCTTGTTCAACATGTGGTCTCTTCTCCTTTTTTTAGCACACTGTTAACAGCAGATCTTTATATCCACTTTACTTTAACAAATAGACATTTAGACCATTATCAGTCTGTGAACCTGGAACAATTCAATGCACTATCCATTCCTTCAACTTACTGTACCACATGTTTGCAGGCTGGACTTCTCACATACAGTAAGTAACATTGAGTGATTCCCATGACTTTTGGGACTCTGGTATTTTGAGTTTCCTGTGGTACACATGTTTGGATTCGAAACATGTCTCAGAGTCTTAAAATACAACATCCTTTCTCACCACAAATGGTAAACCATAGATTCAACAGTTTTGCTAATCGAGTTCCCACGAACAATTTGACACGAGAAATATTAGAAAGCAGTGGTATTTGTGGCTTTGTGGCAATGAGAATCCATGCAAGATAAATCTATTCCCGGGTGGTTGTAAAATCATCGCAGCACTTTGTTAGGATTCAGACAGATGGTATCAATATGTGTAAAACTGTACAGGAAAAGCCCTGCCATTGCAGCACTTATGAGGACTGCAAATAAACAACCTTTCTAGCTTAATACTAAAGCTTATCAATCAACATGATGTAACATTTAGTACCATAAAACATTAGCCAGACAAAAATCCTTCAGATATTTCTCCTTGGCACATCAATATGTCCTGAAAGATTAAAGTGCACGCATTACTATCTGAATGCATTCTTTTATTAGAATGACAACCTTCTTGAGCGGCATGACGCATACATTACATTTGTAAAGCACTCTCTAAGCAACAGAGATTAAATACCAAAACTCTAATGACATTACATTCCTAAAAATAATAATGAATACAATCCTAAAGAGTTGACTTGGCCATCATTTGTAATTAAGTTTGTCAAATCCAAACCACAGAAACATTCATGACATATTGAATAAATCACGTTACTAAAGGTTTTCCAAATTGTCTGTGAACTTTAGGCTAGTTTTCAATCTTCCATGCCTAACTGCAGCTCCCTATAAATTGTGGCTCGTTACAAAATGTAAGCAGTTGGTTTATTATTGCTATTCTCTGTGTATGCACACACACACACATATACTTTCGGCGCCTGCCTAGACAATGATTTATTCCCCCCTCTAAAGGCCACTTCAGAGCATCACGATTTATGATTGTGACACTAAGCTAATAAAACTATGCTTTATAAGCTCTCTCTCTCTCTGGCAGGCGTTCCCACAACACAGCGCCTCAGTCAGACTTCTCCATTTCCTTCTTATTTCTCTCACCTATAGTTCAATAAGAGCTCTTTAAAGCAGCGAGTCACGCATCTCAGGTGAACTTAAAAGGCAATTAAAGACATTAAAGAGAAAACACATTGCAGACAATGAGATTGCCAAGGCAGGATTGCACAGACAGAGACCTCAGTAACAAGTTTAAAATCATAGCTAGTGATGAATAGAGTGTTTTTAATTGAATGTTGGGTAATTCATTATGAATTGAGCACAATGCATCAGGCACACTGGGGCATGCAATGCTTCCCCCCTCTTGAATTGATAAGGATGTGAAATAATCAAATAACATTGTGAGTGATGGGAGCAGCAGGAAGCTCCTGTTTAATTTGCCTCGTGCAATCTCTGTTACTTTCCATACTCCCTCTGCTCCCTATTGCATCTGCAAACCACATTTTACTGAATAAAAAGTCGTATTCTTTCCCCAATGTGTTTACTGGATAATATTATAACATTTCTAGCAGTCTAAATATGCAGAATATGACCAACTTTCAGTAAGAAAACATTTTCTTTTTCCAGTACTATGACGGTATTTTTCCGAATGACTTGCTGGGCCATTTTCAGCCTTCCATTAGAGGCCATTTTCTAGCTCTAGTCCTTGAGAAAGGGATTATTGTTATTATTATTTAGGATTAAAAAAGGTCAACTAGTAGGTTATTATATTTTCTTAGCTCATCTAAAAAGCAAAACATGCTCGCCTGGAAGGGGCTCAAGAAGCCCCCAGGGGACTGAGGACCTACTGGGAGTGAGGCGAGCTAAAGCGCATGGATAATGTGGAATTTAATAAATATACCATCAGTTGGAAGTTCATTCTTTGGGACAGCAAATACAGTCTTTACTCATTCATGCTTTCATTTAAATCATATCTGACCTCCTCCTTTTTCCAACCTTTGAAAAATAATCTCTGACATTTTATTTTTACAAAAGAACAAAAGCTGTTTAACAGAATATTTTAAACTTCTTTACCTACCCTAAATGCCTAGGGTATGCATGTGTGACAGAGAGAGAAAGAGAGGGGCAAAGGGTAAGGGCTAAACTATTATGTGAATAGTCACAAAATAAGGGTCTTACTCATCTTTCTTGAGTTAATCTGTCCCGGTCCATTTCAATTTAATAAAAACTATAATGAGTTTTAAAACATTGATTTTCCATGCTTATTACCATCAGAAGTAGAGATAATCTCCACTCTGTGAAACTGGAAGCACCGTCTACAGCAATGCGTTCTTTGCCCTGAAGTGAATCCTCGCTGATACTAAATTAAGCTCTGGCAAATCTCCTGCTCCGGACACCATAATTCTTCCTCAGACATCTTGTCCTGTCTCTGCTATCGATCGTAACCATTTCCAGTCTGGCCTTCTCAGGCTCAAGCTTCTGCACAACACCCCCGCCCCACCCACATGCTCCTGGATGATGTCAGGACACACACAAAGTAAACACAACTGATAAAGCTTACTATGAGTGTGCTTCATCTCACCAGCTAGGGGTTACTATGTATATAAAATGATCCCTCGGTGTGCTGTCAGGTAACACACACCTTCACATCGATAAAGAGCAAGCTGTCCCACACTATCATCTGGGACTTCTCTATATCCCTGTATTCCTTTTCAAATATGTCAACATTGACAGTTTTACTTCTATCAGGTTACTTTTAGCAGGATCTCAGGCAACAAAGCAAACATGCTGATTATACTGATTGATGAATCAGACATTAAAACGTGACATGAATACTTGCTAATGAAAATCCAAAGCCAAAATGATTTAATTATGTGTGCCTACATTTTTTTAATTCATCAAAAATGTACAAGGCAAACTTGGCAAGAGTTAAATGCTCCTTGACTTCGCATTTATTTTTACATTTTATTCTATTTCATTTTAAAATATGTTGGTAATGTTTCACCTTTAGCACAGCTGGGAACGCTCCAGTATTTAATTGTTATTTATAATAAAAGTCTACGTTTTGGAGTTGATTGTATAAAAAGGCCTTGCTTTGGCACAGTAGCCTGTCATGAAACGACAATTATGAATAGAAGTGGTTTCAGTAAAAAGTAAAGTATACCTTCTAATATGATTACTAATACACTGCCATAGTTCAGTGATGGCTTTGATCTATGGATCGAGAAGAGTGTGTTACTGTGGTACTTACTTCTACTGGGCAGCAGATGGAGCCTTGTGGGGTTATTTGTTATTTTGCAGGTGATTTGTTGACAGGTTTCCTCAAGTGCTCAGAAAGTTCAGTGAAGATCCATTTTGAAAAGGTAAATCATAATTTTAAAATGTATTGATTGTGTAACGTCAGTTGGTTTCAGATGTTGGCAGTGGTGCAAAGTAACCAAGTACATTTACTGAAGTAATGCTCTTTACTTAGTATTTCATATGTTTGCTACTTGTACTTTAACTTCTACCCCATTACACTTCAGAGGTAAATCATGTACTTTTACTTCACTACATGTATTTAATATCTCTAATTAGTAAGTATGTTCAACACTTAAATGAGACTTGAGTTACACCTGGAGTCCCATTCACAAGCTACCCTGCAGTATACAATATAATTATAACTAGCTGCACATTAACCAGCTTTGATAAACACTTTAATGAATCAATAATAATAATCAAAACCGATAATATATACTTTTGCACTTTACTTGAGTAACATTTTGAAAGCAGGACTTTTACTTGTAACAGAGTATTCCTACACTCCTGTACTTTTACTTTTCCTATGTACAAGATCTCAGCACTTCTGGCTGTAGCTAGCCCCTATGTGCCTCTCTCGAAGCTAACTCACCTAACATCAGCTGACATTAGCTAATTATTAATTTAACACTTGTGACGTTTGGATTGATTGATTAATTAATAGCAACACAGTGATAACATTTGTTTAAGCAATTTGAAACAAATGCAATTGGTTAAGAACCACTTACATGTATTTTTTGAGCATATGTTCGGGTTCCTCAAAGAGAAGTTATATCCATTCCATTAAAACAAAAATATTAAGTAGCTAGCTTCGCGTGGCTACTAGCATTGAATGCTAATGGTCGCTAGCTAGTTCATTTTAAAGTCATGGCAACCGGAAGTGACACAACTTCTTCTTCAATATAAAAAATGAGGGAAGAAATCGAATCTTCTTACTCGATTTGTAATAGGCTACAACCGTACTACTCGAGTACAACGCAGTTAAAGAAGTACAGGGTTTGAAAACATATAATACGTGTAAACAACATTAATAAAGAAATGTACTCATGGAAGTGGAACAAGATTTAGCTAATGTGTTTTTGCTTAAACGTGCAACTTAAATATAGATAGCGATTGTTTAAAAAGCTTCTTTATTCTGTTTAAAAGTGCTCCACTTGGATACACGAGTCGTTAAAGCATCTGGAAATGCTATTAAAACACAGGTAAGTGTTTTCCGACAAAATATTTACTTACTTTATCCTCCAAAAAACACTTAAACTAGCTTGTGACTCAAGTGTAACTTTTGCTGTATCAATGCTTGATAATGGTCGCAAAAGCACTGCTTACTTGCTTGATTTACACTAAACTAACATTTATAAAACGTATCTAATGTAATTATGTATGTAATGTATTTTAACTAATTAGTACCTCTTTTATGAATTGTCTTTTTTTTAAATTATTATTACGTGTTATTGTACCTTGAATTCTCTTTGTGTCTGAAATGTGCTCTAAACAAACTAACCTTATTATCATACTCTTTTTGCAACCCATTGTTCTTATACGGCTCACGGTCCAACACACAGTTTGCATCAGGTGTTGGAGGGAATTTCTGGGGAAAGGATATGTGGTTGCTCTGCTTGACGGTATACCTACAATAAACCGTACATCTTGTGGGTAAGTCTCAAATAAACCTATTACTTGACCTGGTAAATATGTACTCAATACAAAGTTAATGACATTATGTGGGCAGAAAGGTTTGTCCTGACAATGGCAATATTGCTTACATGTTTTTCACAATATGTGGAGGATTAAAAAGTGAGAGGATGGTGGTGTGTTCCTTGCTATGTGGCAGCTGAGACATCTTATAATGGTAGATTCGGCTCTAGAACAAATCGAATGGGGGGGCAATCATTTACAAAGGGGGGGCACACACTGCCATCAACAACCAACACACCAACGCAACTTCAAAAAACATGCTGTAAAGTCTATTGTCTTTCACACACATTGCAGGGTGTAGTGCTATTGTATAGCGCACCTATGACTTGTGCATACATGCACGGTTGTAGCACGACCACCAAAACATAAACATATGGACATAGGCCACCATACGAAAAGTGTGCAAATGTATTTAGTTTCCTATCCAGGGGCGGACTGGCCACTGGGAATACCGGGAGTTTCCCCGGTGGGCCGGTGCTGTGTAAGTGTTCCGGCCACTCCCTGGAGGGGTGTGGCCCAGACCCCACTGGGCTGGGCTGGGCCGTTTTGATAGGCTATCAGATAGTTTCACTTTCACACATCAGCTCCGTAGCAGCTGTCACTGCGCAGTGAACGATCAGGAGTGAGTGACTGAGAGACCTAGCTGGCAGTTGCTTACAGATGGATAAACAAGCTCCAAAGCGTAAAGACGTTTTTGTATAGTTTGTGTATACAGTATACAGTATTGTGGCAAGCCCTGGGTTCAGAGGGAGGAGCTTGCCTTGCATAGGGGAGGGGGGGGGGGGGGGGGTTGGCAGGGAAACAGGGTTCAGGGGGAGTGGCTGTACCCGTAGGATAGAAAAGGGGCAAGTGACGTTTGACTCAGAGGTTGCGCGGCTGTGGAGAAGAACGTGTTGCCCACATTCTGTTACTGAGTTTAGGCTAGTTAGCTAGCAGGTTTATTGTTTTGGGTGCAGTCACTTTTGCCTCCACTTGCTGGTCAAATAAATATTGAAAGAAAAAGTAAATCTGTTTACAGTTCTGTTTCATATGGGTGTTGAGAGATGTATCCATATATTTAGTCCCTAATTTTGCTCTCAAAGTGCACCAGATTAATGCATTTAACTTCAACATTTAAAAAGCATGCCCCCAGACCCCCCTAGAGGAGGTAAGGTCTACCACCTGCCCACACCCCCTGTTAAATTGTCTCACCCACATTGAGGATGCTTCCTATGCCCATGTTTTATTCCATGCGTCAAGTCAGGCAAATTCGGTCCAAATGTTATTGCATCAATGATCTGTTAACATTAAAATCACTAAATATATGCTGTAACTATTTTGCTCTGGCAACTCAAGGGCTCAGGTAATGTGATGACTATATGAATAATTGTCCAAAATAACATTAAATGCATAGGGTTTTTTGTTAAGTAACATACTTTCGTCACCGGCCGGCCGATACATGCTGCACATTAAGTGGGCCTGTCTGTCAATTAATCCCCGGGCCACTTTTTCCTCCCAGTCCGCCCCTGATCCTATCCATGTGAACATGGTTTAGATGGGGGTGGACCTAACCTCCTCTAGGAGGGTCTGGGGGCATGCTCTCCCGGGAAGATTATTTTAAAAATATTGAAGTTAATCAATCTGGTGCACTTTGAAAGCAAAATTAAGAGATCTATGGATAGTCTACATCTCTCAGCATCCATATGTATGAAACATAAATGTACACAGATTTACTTTTTCTTTATGGATATTTTACTAATCACTCCCCTTTTAAACTGTATTCTTGTGTTACTGCCCTATAGTATTTCATACCCGTTTTTAATTTATTCTCTTATTCTTTAATAACTATAATGATCATATAAAGGTATTCCTCGCAAATACTGGTTTACATAAATGGTGACCAAACCGTTTGAGACCCACTGAGATAACCTACACTAAAGTTAACTATCAAAAACACTGAGAGAGTCCTTACCTCACTGAGCTGACGTTATAAGATCCTCTCAGTCTGACAGGAGAGCACTCTCCTCCACCTTGGTGTAGAAACAGCTCTTTATATCCGTTAGCATAGCTAGCTAACCAGATGCTATAACAACAACGTTCCACGTTACCGCTCGCGCACTCACAAAATGCGCTCCTGCCATACACACACACAGAGCCGAGCTTGAATGACACACAGAGACCCAGAAGTAGGCTACTTGTACTGTACTGTATATCATATTATTTTCGATGGCTTTACTGTATAATCAGTGTAACAGATGAACAGATCGCCACCGGGCTTTCATCTAAACACACAGCCACGTAATGATAACAAAACAAAGGTCGGGGGTCATTGGTCAAGCAACACACCAATCAGAGAGCAGCAGTGAGCACAGCTCAAGCTGTGTTTTATATTTGTATTCTTTATTTCTGACGTATTTCACACAAAAAACCGTTAGTGGAAACGTTTTCACTTATATGATTTTTTTTTTAAGTGGCAAGGCTTGCCCACCCTGCGTTGGGGAGGGCACAGTGACTCATTTGGGGGGGGCATGGCCCGCGAATGACCCCCCATAACACCGACCCTTTGTGATTGATGTCATATATCCAAGTTTACATTTTTGGTTCAATTTAATGGACAAACGATTGGACTTATTTCTTGACCCTTCGGGCTGTATTGTATTTGTTGTGACCATAAATATTGCATGTTATGTCAACTTCTTGACTTGAATGGACGCTGTTTCCATGTTAGAGCTGCTTTAAGTTTATTCCTCTAAAACTCTACAGACCTTGTTGAAGTGGCAAGTGCTCATTGCTCATGTGATCCCCCAAATGCGGCCACTTTGTTTGTTATTCAATACCAGTAAATAAAGCTTTTAGTTAAAGCTATGTGAAACAGCTCACTGTAATATAATAATATTACTTGTGATATGGTGATTTATTTTTGTTTCCATAAAAGTTGTAATTGAGCACAAGGTACATTAATTGAATTGACATCAGTTACGTTTTCTCATATTGTGTGTACAACACTGAACAGTTCTCAATATAATAGACAAAAGAAGCTTGGCTATCAGAATGATATAGGCTTTGTTTTAAGAATGTAGAAAAACATATGATTTCTGATTGGCAATTTGAGATGTAACTACTATTTTGGCAGACCCCCAGTAATTGGAGTTATGGCCCAATCCCAAACCACTCCCTCGACCCTACCCCTCCGTGATGGAGTGAACTCCGTCTGTAGCCACACTCGCAGCTCACCGAGGCTCCCTCCTGTCAGATGGAGGGAGTAAATACAGCAGCACGCTTTGGGACGGCCTCCCCTCTCTCCGGCAGAAACAGGAAATGCCGTAACTGTATGTAACAACGGTTTCAAATCAGCATCTCTTAGACCAAAAGTTTAAATGAATAACTCAAATAAAACTCCAAACATCTTTCATTGTGTTTCAAAGCTCTTTTAGTTTTAAACCTGATGTTTATAAGCTTCTTAGTTTTTGCAACGGTCTGTAAATATACACAACTTTATATTAAAATGCACACATTTACCTTTTTCTAGACTAAACACGGGTATGATCCTAAGTTAAAAACATATGAGGTTATCATGAGGTTGTTAACATCGCAGTTTATCAGTGGATGTTTGCTGGAACTACTTGTAAACAGCGTGTTTCCTGACGGACACACACAGCGTGACTCCAGTCAGGTAGAGACCGGTCTCAAGTCAGCACCGCTGCAGACTCGCTGTTTGAGGGCTTGATAGCCCACTCCCCCTCCACACTCGTTGCTTTGGAACAGCCCTCAATATGGCGGACCCTCCGCGTGAACGCGCAAACGGAGGGGTAGGGTGTAGGGGTAGGGTGTAGGGGGCGGTTTGGGAATGGGCCTATATCTCTACTGGACTCTATGGGTACTACCAGAGCTATTTAATAGAATTCTATTAAATGGCTCTGGGTACTACCTTACCCTGCGAGCATTCTCCCAAGTCCCACAGACTTTGCGCATGCGCTATAAACGCACATACGGGTACTTCTCAGGCATGCCGGGTAATCTGTGACGTTTCTCTCTCTCAAAAATTGGGCCATTTTATCATCATGCGCTAATGAGCAACTCTCATAGGAATGAATGAGGCCCCGCCTCCCACGCTGTATCCAGTTCTTATTATACATCCATGAGTTTACCCGTAGTGCTAAGGCTGCATTATGGCGGAGCCCGCACTCACATAAGAGCGCGTGGCGGTGCGTTCAGGGACCTTAGTAAAACACACTACGCCTATAAATACTCCGATTAATGCTGTTTACCAGTGGTGGAGCGCGCGGCGGTGTGTTCAGGGTCCTCAGTAAATAATCGGCCCTTTCTGTGTCAACCCTCCATGGGCAAATCTTCCCTTCGCGGGGAGTTTTTGCGGCGGAACGGGTCACCAGAGAGTATTACAGCTTTATAGCTGCGGCCTCACGGCAGAGGGCTTGTCCATTAACACAATGTTCTGGGGAATGGAAACTCAGCTGTGTGCTATGTTATGCTGTGTTCGTTATTCTCGCGTCCAGGAGAGAAGCTTTAAGGAGTCTCTGAGAAGGTTCAAATGGTACTTTAATTAATAAAAAGGCACGGTAATGTTACAAGGAGATTGTTCAGTCAGGAGAGAAAGGCTGCAGCTTCCTCTCCCAGTGGTGGCCGTGAAGAAGAGACCTCACAAGCCTTCAGAGGCTTCTCAATACTCAAATTTCCCCTCCTCAACGCCTCGGTCTTCCGGTAGTGACCCGGAAATGAATTTCAGCGCGCCATTTTGAAAGACATCTCATTTCTCTAAGTGCACATCGAGCGTCGAGGAGGCTCTCTGGAGGAGCTCTAACCGAGGATACACTGATGGTTCCTCCACGGCTCCTCCGCGGATGCATTTCCGGGAACGGTGGAGGCGTGACGCACGGCCGGACTTATCTCAGCCAATGACAGCTCTGCATGCATCCCCTGGATATTATTTTAGAAACTGCTTTCATCACGTCGCGATGTTTCCAGAGAGAACAGCTGTGAGGTCCGTGCAGAAAGCAGAGCAGTGTGTAAAATGTATATCACTCAGTATAACAGGCCTACTCTCTTTATTTGCTTTAGTTTAGTAGATAACTACAAACAAAGAGTCGATATTTTTCAAAGACCATTTAGTGCTTCACATAATAAAATACACAATGGCTGTAGCCTGATTATGCTTTAGGAACTGTAGGTGTGTGAGGTACAGTGTGTAGGTGTGTGTTGTACAGTGCGTAGATGCGGCGGACAGACGGGTCTCAGTTGGTTTGGTGTCCTAGCTTACTTTTAATAGCCTACTTGTAAATTAGGGGTGTAACGGTACACGTACCGAAATGATTCGGTACGGGCCCTTCGGTTCGGTACACGTGTGTACCGAAGTGTACCGAACGCATATAACGTTAAACGTAAAAAAATGAGAACGTGAACAACTTCTTGGAAGCATTCTCAGGTGCTGCGTCGCAGCATTCAGAGTAATTTGCTCCCATTGTGATCAACGCGTCATAGAGCGAGCAAGTCATTTCATTGGACGAGCTGGTCAGAGGGATGCGTTCAAATGTTGTCAGTAATTTGAGGAACTGTCGAAATGGCGAACGCAGATAAAGTTGAGCTCGAAAATCCTCCAGCATCATTGAAGTGTCCGGTTTGGGAACATTTTGGTTTCGCAGTTACGAACAAGGATGACGGACAAAGACAGGTGGACCGAAACAAAGCTGTTTGTCGGCATTGTTCAACTAAAATTGGTTACGCGGCTGGCAATACATCAAACTTGCACACTCATTTGAAAAGGCATCACCCGAACGACTGACCAAAAGACTGAAGTGCAAACCCAACTCCCGCTAGCATTTAAGCCTCCACCACTCGCAAAAACTTCAGACCGAGCCAAAGCTATTACAAACGGCAAATATCCTTATGTTGCCATGTTAGCAAAGCGCTACCTGGCTGTATCTGCTACTACCTCTGTCCCTAGCGAGAGGGTGTTCTCCACAGCAGGAGACATTGCTAGTGCCAGCAGATCTGCCCTTTCGGCAAGCAATGTGGACAAGTTAATCTTTCTTTCAAACAACATGAAAATACAATGACAAGCAAGTTATTATGTCAAACTGGCTGCTTAGGTGCTAGTACAGTACAGTTCAAATACAGATTATTTCAGTTAATCGAAAAGCTGCACCTTAATGTTTATGTTATTATATTTTATATTTATTTGAGTGAATATTCATAGTTTAATAATAATTAAAAACCCAAAACTAATAGTTTATGTTTTGTGAGTACTAGTACAGTAAAGTTCAAATACAGATTATTTCAGTTCATCGAAATGCTGCACCTTAATGTTTATTTTATTATATTTTGTATTTATTTGAGTGAATACATTATTCACAGTTTAATAATAATTTAAAAAAAATATGTTATGTTTTGTGATAATCTTTTCTGCTGTACCGAAAACGTACCGAACCGAACCGTGACCTAAAAACCGAGGTACGTACTGTGACGACCCCTCCCCCCTTCTGCCTGGCTGTGCTCCCTGCCTTGCTGTCCTCTGGCAGGTACTGGGAGTGTCGTCCTGTTTGTGCCCGCCCATCTAGAGGAGGAGCCACCAGAAGGCATAAAGGTTGCCCAGCTGCAAGGATCAATCTCTCTGATTCAGATCCTGGCATGCTGCAGCAACCTCAGCCTACAGCCTGTGTTAGGTTTGATGCACCCTCCAACATGCTACAACACCCTTCCACACACTCACACACTGCTCACACTATTGACAGTCTGATTCTTACCACATTATACATCAGAGGTGTTCTTCAACAATCTGTTAAATAAATATATATTTGGCATTAAACTCTGTGTGGCCTCCCTGTTTGTTCCAGCCTTTGGAAGGTTGTAACAAGTGGGGGATCGTCCGGGATCACTTCCGGTGCTGGATAAAGGACATGGTGACCTATTTCAGTCAGGGAGTGTTCACACAGCTGGTTGGTTGACTCTGAGTTTTGTAGGGGAAAATAGGTCAGGTTGATCTTACTGTCTAAGTAACTGGTCTTACTCACAGTTGTGTTTCTGTCCAAGGCAAGCTATGTTTTCCGGTATTGCTGTTTTGTGTTAAAGGCTGTCAAATGTTTGGAACCCTTATTCCTGTTAGGTATAAGCAATGAGAGACACAAGCTGTCTCCATTGAACCTTTTTTTGTTTTTGTTTGTTATTTTTGTGTAGTAAGTGGCTAGAGCATTTGCTCGGGTGCACTCCATGACTGCCTAGGTGATTTTCAATTGCTGAGAATTAACCGGGTCACTGGGCTTTTGTGCTTAAAATCCTACCACAATTCTACACGAAGACTAGGGGTGAGTGAGTCAGTAAGCATTTGGTAAGGTAGTTAGCCAGAGGAGTGGAGTCTCCATATGTAAAACTGTCTTTCACTATCAGTTACTGCTGGAAAAACCTTGCCTTGGTCGGTAAACAGTTAAATGGCTTCTATTGAAGATTTTGTTGAGTCCCCAAATGAGGATTTGTTGGGTACTTATAAAAAAGATCAGCTTTTGAGAGTGGCTGACCATTACGGTCTTGAACTTCCCAAAAAGTTGAATAAAGAGGAGTTGTTGGTAGAAATAAAGGCACAGTTAGTGGAAAAAAGTATTTTGTCTGTCTTTCTGGGGCCTACCTCCCAACAGTCAATTGAGTCAGGTAATGTTTCAGGTGTGGCTCCAGTCCTGTCTGGACTTGGGGTTGGACTGTCATTTAAAGAACAGAAGGAGCTTCTCATGCTACACTTGGAACGTGATGTGGAGATAGAAAAGTTGAGACAAAATGCCCGTCTTCAGGAAGCAGAGATCGCTCAAGTTCAGGTTAGACAAAAACTAGACTTGGAGCGCTACAGATTGGAGCTGATGAGTGAAGGTAAGCTTCCAGCTGAGACCAGGAGAGCTGCAGAGACTGCAAATCAAGCATTTGATATTGCTGTTAATTTGAGGATAGTTCCGAGGTTCAACGAAAAGGACCCAGACATTTTCTTTGTCAACAACACCCTTCCACACACTCACACACTGCTCACACTACTGACAGTCTGATTCTTACCACATTATACATCAGAGGTGTTCTTCAACAATCTGTTAAATAAATATATATTTGGCATTAAACTCTGTGTGGCCTCCCTGTTTGTTCCAGCCTTTGGAAGGTTGTAACAGTACCGAACCGAAATGTTTGTGAACCGTTACACCCCATATTGTAAATACAACTTTTGGCCCGTAATTTCAATTCCCCATTTCAGCGAACAGAGAGAGGGGGGGGGGATATATTCAGTCTCTGATTGTGTTACGTTATTATGAGAGTGCTCTCATACTTTAAATTGTATATATTTATATAAATATATTTGTGTGTGTGTCTGCATCTGTAGCCTATTGTCTCATTATACCGCACTCAATTAATTCAAAGTACATATGTGGGGGAACAATGTTCAGCTGATCTAACAGAGATTATAAAATACAGTGCTGACAAAACACTCGACAGCTGATGCAGCTGTTGCCATGTAATAATGAACGGACGTCGCTTTAATATGACCGCTCAGAGGAGAGGAGTTCTCATTTCTTTAAACGTCTGCTGCTTCCTCTCATCGATTCCCCTCCTCGGTCCTCCACTGGCATCTCCTGTGGGTGGGACTAAGTCTCGAGGAGGGGAAATTTATGAATTGAGAAGCCTCTTTCGTCTTTCCCGCTTGCTGGCTGTTCGCTCCTCCTCTCTGGGAGCTGTAGTGACGTAGGGGACTTCCCCCCTCGTTCTTCTGTGTCCGATATCGCGTTAAACAGAGGATTTCGACATTTTACATTCATTGCTTACTTCCACATGCCTTTTCTCCTCCTTATCTCTTTCATATCTCTTTATATGTAATACATGTTAACGGCGTCATTAACCACTTTAATGATACTAATGGCCGGTAGTCCCGGATGTCGTCATGAAGGATTTTCAGAATAAAAGCTTGGTATTGAGAACTTCCGTTTTTTTTCCAGAATAAAATAGCATTTAAACTGACGGTATGTTTAAGGTACATTATGCCATAAAACATTGATTTTAATTTCTAACAGCTAACAAGGTGGAGGGACAGGAGGACACTGAAACGGGGCTATTCACTCCAGTTTTGCAGCGTTCCACTGTACCACATGTATACACTGTACCACTGTATCACATGGGCCACTGTCTTGTGGGTGTCCCACACCCACCTCTTTTTATGGGCATGCGAGAGGTAAATCTGTCCTCCCAGGAGGAGATCTGTTTCCTCTCAGCAGAGATTCAGGCTCTGGTGCAGAAACAGGCTGTGTCTGTTGTGCACCCTCAGCACAGAGAAAAGGGTCTTTATTCCATGTACTTCCTGGTTCTCAGGAGGACAGGGGAATTCAGACCTATTCTAGATCTCCGCGGCCTGAATCGCCACATTTCCTGCAGGAAATTCCGCATGTTAACTATGAAACAGTTACTGGGGCTTGTGCAGCCAGGCGATTGGTTCACCACCTGAAAGACGCGTACTTTCATGTAGAAATTGCTCCAGAGCACAGAAAGTGTCTGCGTTTTGCCTTCCAGGGGATAGCCTACGAGTACAACAGGCTGCCGTTCGGCTATTCCCTATCCCCATGTACATTCAGCAAATATGTGGCCACAGCTTCAACCGCTGCGCACCCACGGCATGAGTTTTATTTTACTAGACAACCTCATAGTCATGGCTGGGTCTCGGGAACAGGCAATGTTTTTCACAGCACAATTGATCACACACCCAGGGGTGGTTCTAGGGGGGCCAGTGCCCCTAACACTGACCTCTGACCCCCCTAACAATGAAAAGTTTTTTTTTTTTTTTTTTTTTTTTTAAATGTATATTTTCTGGTACTCGGTTTGCCAAAGACTGCAGGATTTTGTTGCTGTAATGTGAGATTGTGCAGACACCCTTATGTAAAGTAGAGATGTAACTTTGCATTGCCTTTATTTTTATATAAATATGGTGTTAGTGCAAACATTGCACTATAACTTAAGCTGAAGCTAACAGTAATAACTATAAGATATATCTGAAATAAATAAGTGTACTGAAACAAATACCAATAACTGTATTGCATTGTTTTCTTATGTGCAATTACTTCATACTGTCTAGTTCTCTTTTTCGTCCTGCATTTATTGTGCCCCCCTCAGATAATAACTGGCCCCCCAGTGGCCCCCCCCAGTCAAATTGGTCTAGAACCGCCACTGCACACACCTACCCAAATTAGGCTTTGCGATCAATTGAAAAAAGAGCACCCCCATACCTCACCAACAGGCGTTGTAGTTGGGAGTGGTGCTCGATGCAGGCGTGCTACGTGCCACCCTGTCAGAGAGCAGAAGTGCGTCCCTTCTCCAGGCGTTTCACAGGCTGCGACAGGGGGCGACAGGGACAGCTTTAACTGTCATGCAGACTTTGAGTCTCATGGCGGCTGCTCACATTGTGGTCCCGCTGGCCCCACTGCATATGCGTCGCCTGCAGAGGTGGTTCTCCAGCCTGCGTTTGGATCCCAAGAGGCACAAAGGGCAACCTCCAGTTAAATATGCAGTTGTGTTTATTTGAAAATCATTTAGTATAATCACATAAATTCTGTGTTTTATATTCAACAATTCTGTGTTCTTTATTTATTGATTGTTCAATACCTGACAAGGCGGAGATGAAATATCTACATACATCTATAAGAGTATAATACATTATGTATAATATCAGTTACAATAAGTGCTTCAACATAGTTAACATTGCTGGAGGTATGCACAAATATTGATAGATGTCTTGTAATGCACTATTGAGGAACCTGCAACCCAAGTTTTTCATTCAGTGCAGAACTACACCACAGTTGTGTAGGCCTATATGATATGTCAATAAACCTTAGAAAATCTTGAAATCTTGAAAGGGATGTGCAAAATAGTCATTACATACAGTCTTTAATTAACAATTAATAGAGAATAACGAGTAATGAATACTTTATAGGGATCGTATTAATATCTAATAATAAAAATATTGAAATTCAATAAAGCTTTAACCACCAGGTGTCCCTTTATATCAACTGTGCACCTTTATGGTGTAAATACAGCCTATCTACCAATTGGATCAAATATAAAAGTGAGCCGAATTAGTGTTGATACTGCAAGGAGACGCATTGTGTGAAAAGAAATGTAAGATGTTGTTTAATGGCTGATATATTTATGATCCACGTCACGTTTTCAGTTCCTCATGTTTGTCTTCTCATCAGGGCTCTATAAATACAGAACTACGGCAGATATGTAATATGTAATGCAGCCGAACCGTGTATTACAATGCCGTTATGTGATGACTTTCAAAGAGAAACGCAAGCACACTCGGAATAAGGTATTATTATTATTTCGGTCTGTTTCCGGTATTTGTTAATGACGGTGTGCTCTGAGATGTGAGACTGGAATTGCACAGGGGGGAAATAACGTAGGCTATCTTTAGATGCGGATTTTGTTAAACTAATATGTTTAGGCTGTGGACCAACACTATACATTGACGGGGAAGGGGGTAGCAATAAATATAACACCATTAAACAGTTACACAACATAACAGAAATAATATCGATAGCAGCGTCCCTAGCAACCACCTTGGTAACAATGAAAACGTCGCGATTTCCTGAAGTAATCTTCGTAATAACTAGCAAACTAAAGATCATGTACATCCACTGCACACATAATTTGAAATAACAACTCATATTTCTCGCATCAAATGACATCAAAACGCATTTTAATGGCCAAACTAACTTTCAAATAGGCATTTTACACCTAGAATAAAACGAAGTTCGGCCATGTTTTCTTTTTCTGCAGGGAGACATTTGAAGATCACGTGACATAGACGCCAGCCATAAACGGGGTTTGTCAAACAGAGCACATGGTGTAGGCCAAACGATAGCTGGGGATTCTGGGTAGTGTAGTGTCTCAATCGACAGTAAGAGGAGTACTTACTTCCGGGTGTAAAATTCGTTATCCAATGGGAATGGATGCTCACATTGCCTTTAAGGGCAGCCGGCATAAACGAATGCCGTGCTTCCATGAGCGTCAAATCTCGACGCAGATGGGAATACATTGCAATCAGTTGAAAGCTATTTGCGTCCCTTTATGACGCTGAAGGAGCCTAGGAGCGTCACAATTGGACGCCACGGACACTGACCAAACGTCGCTATTGGACGCTTAGGGAGTGAGAGTGTGTTGGTAGGACACATGAGCTGATGTTATATTTGATCAATCAATCAATGATATTTGATGAGGAATAAAATGATTTTTAGCCATAAGTTCTTAATAAAATTGGTACTGTTGGACTCAGTACTTGTTAGACTACTAACAAGTCTTTCCGCTTCCTGGGCACTATCATCGCTCAGGAACTCAACAACAAATGACCCAGATTTGTACTAGAAACTCGAAATCTTGTAATGTAGGAAACAATTCACACTGGCTGCCATGTGATATAGGCTTTGTTTTTGCAATATTTATTCAACGGTCACTTCTTAGTTAAATAGATCTCTTTAAATATATCAAATTGAGCATATAAATGAAAACTATTTCACAGCAACCACATCCCCTGCTTTTTGGAAAAGTCTGGAGTCCCAGTCCCCAGCTGGTTGTAATATCTTGGATATTAACAGACAACGGAACAGTTGGTTATTTAACAGGACTCTTTATTGCTGCCTCCGGTGGTTCTCTCGCCACCCCCACTTACTGTAACTGTCGTAAACATGCCGTAACGTATATGACAACTCCCCTTGTAGTCAGTTAACAATACTATGACATCTCCCTTTTAACAATATAACACATATCAATAACTTGGATATCTTTTCTCTAACAATTCAACACATATCAATAACTTAGATATCTTTTCTCTAACAATTCAACACATATCAATAACTTAGATATCTTTTCTCTAACAATTCAACACATATCAATAACTTAGATATCTTTATTTAACAATATCAACACTTCAATAACTATGACATCTCTCCTTTTTTTCTCTTTTTTTTTTTACAATAACAACACCCTTTTTTTTTTGTTATTGAACTGTCCCCTCACAGGTCAAGTCTCTGGACAGGTCTAACAGGTCTACCAGACCTGGTTTGGATCAGTCCATCAGTGTTCCTTGTTGGACCAGGCGAGCCATGTTCTGGGCTCATCTGAATGTCTGGTGTGTTATTCCTGGGATTTGTGTCGTCGTTCGCTGGAGGCCCCGCTACGGGCACCGCTTGGAGATGTCGACGGTTACGTCTGTACAGAGCACCCTGCTCCGTCTCGATGAGATAAGACCTCTGTGTAACACTCTCACCTGCCACTACTGCAGGTGTGGACCAGGTCTTTTGATTGTCCAGTCTGGTGAGAACATGGTCTCCTCGCTGCAGTGGTGTGAGCTCTCTCACGCCATGGCGCTTGTTATAGTAGAAGGCCTGTTTGCTCTTCTCCGCAGCATCTCGAGCTCTGATGTGATGTCTGCTCGGCCACTTTGGTTGCAGGTTCTTGGCCAGAGTGGGCAGCGTCGTCCTGATTTTCCTGCCCATTAGGAGCTCTGCCGGACTGACACCCATACTGCTGTGTGGAGAAGAACGGTAAACCATTAAAGCAAGTAGGGGGTCCTTTTGTCTCAGAATCCCCTTTGCCGTTTGGACTGCACGTTCAGCATAACCGTTTCCTTGTGGGTTGTGGGGACTAGAGGTTGTGTGCGTAAAGTCCATGTCACAGGCAAAGCCTCTGAAGACATCGCTGCTGAACTGCGGTCCGTTGTCACTGACAACCTGCTCCGGTATTCCGTGCCGGGCAAACGTGGCTCTCAGCTTCAAGATCACATGTGCACTAGTCGTGGTAGGCATGTGGAGTATCTCCAGGTATCTAGAGTAGTAGTCAGCTATGACTAGGTAACTCTCTCTCTCATGTTCACATAGATCTATGCCAATTCTCTTCCACGGCCTGTCTGGGAGAGGTGTTGACAGGAGAGGCTCTCTGTTCTGTGCTCTCCTCTGCTCACGACAGTACATGCAGTTCTCGACTTTGTGTGTGATCTGTGTGGCTATGCCAGGCCACCACACCGAAGTGTTGGCCCTGTCTCTATCACTATTCTACTCCCTCTGGTCACTACCCCATCATGCATAGACAGTTAGTTCCTAACGGGAAAGTACTCCCTAACACAGGTGTTTATGTGTGCTAGGTGTTCAGGCCACCCCGCTTGTATGTACCTGATCACTTCTTGGGGCTGCTCGTCCGCTGCCGTCTCCGCGCGGATGCTGTCTATCTTTTTCGGCGATGCTGGAATGCTGCTCATCACAGCTGCTACGTAACACTCCACGTCTGTGTCTCTACTGAGCTCCTTATCTTCCTGTGGGCTCCTGGACAGTGTGTCTGCCACCACCAGGGTTTTCCCCGGCGCATACTCAGCCTCCGGGTTGAACCTCATCAACCGCATGAGGAGTCGCTGGCAGCGGAGTGGCACATTGTCGAGATCCCTGGAGTTCATCAGTGGGATGAGGGGTTTGTGATCCGTAATCAGTTTGAATGCTGGTAGGCCGTAGAGATACATCTGAAACCTCTCACACGCCCACACGCTCGCCAGGCACTCCGTCTCTATCTGAGCGTACCTGGTTTCAGCGTCGCTCAGTCGCCTTGAGCAGTATGCTACCGGTCTCCAGTCGTCGCCATGGAGCTGCAGCAGGACACCGCCTATCCCATAACTGCTTGCGTCTGCTGAGACCACTGTGCTCCTGTTAACATCATAGTACACCAGGGTAGGTGACGTTGTGAGGAGCTCTTTAACTCGCTCAAAGGCTGCTTGTTGTGCCGGACCCCACATCCACACTGAGTCTGCTTTTAACAGTGCATATAGTGGCTGGCCCACTGTGGCGAGGTCTGGAATATATTTCCCCAGGTAGTTGATCATTCCGAGTGCTCTCTTTAGTTCCTGCACGTTTTCTGGTGGTTCAAGTTTTCTGACTGCAGACACTTTGGCCGGGTCGGGTTGTACACCATCTTTGTTGATCACCTGACCCAGGAAGTGCAGCTCCTCCTTTCTCAGCACACACTTCTCATTGTTCAGCTTCAGGCCTGCAGACTCCAGCCGATCCAGAACCTTCTGCAGCCGCTCATCATGTTCGCTGGTGTTGCTGCCATGGATGATGATGTCGTCCATGTAGATGGCAACGCCATCCAGCCCTTCCAGCGTCTCTACCATCTTCCTCTGAAATATCTCAGGTGCGCTGCTTATCCCAAAGGGAAGACGTTTAACAGTACCTTCCGTACGGCGTGATGAAGGTGGTCAACCTCTGGCTGTCTTTGTCCAGTGGGATCTGCCAGAACCCTGACGCTGCGTCAAGTGATGAGAAGACGGTGGAGCCGCTGAGCTGAGCTATCATCCCCTCTGATGTCGGCAAGATGAATCTCTCCCTTTTGACAGCCTTATTAAGCTTCTTTAAGTCCACACAGATGCATGTTTTTCCAGACTTTTTCTGGACTGGCACCATGGGTGCGCACCACTCTGTTGGGTCAGTCACGGCTTCAATGATGTCGTTGGCTTCCATCCTCTCCAACTCCTCTTTCACTGCACCCAGGAGCGGTATGGGGACCCGGCGTGCTGTGCATACTGCATAGGGCTGGTTATTGTCCTTTAGAGCTATCTTCACAGGCTGTGTTTTCAGTAAGCCAAACTCCTGTTCACTGGTGTTGACCTCGCCCACTCGCTTTACTAACCCCATAGCTACAGCTACTGGCCTGCTGAGTAGGTTATTCACACTTTGCCCTCTAATGACATACAGCCTGCATGTGTATGTTTTCCCCTTGTAGCTGGTCTGAGTTATAAACTGCCCTAAACAGTTCAATCCACCCCCCGGGACCACTCAGCACCTTCTTTGGCCTCTGTAGAACCCTTTTTGGCTCCAGTGTTTTGTACACAGTTTCGCTTATGATACTACAATCGGCTCCAGTATCTATTTTAAATTCTACAGGTGAGCTGCCAATCTCTAATGTGACTGTCCATTCATTATCATTGTGAGGCATGCTATTAACTGAGCCCAGATAATAATACTGTCCATCTTCTGATCCCTCACCCTCAGTCACTTCTCTCACCTGCTTGCTCTTGCACACCCTTTCCCAGTGTCCACTTTTCCCACAATTATTGCAAGTAGACCTCCTTGCTGGGCAGTCATCCTGCTGGCTGTGTGGCATTTTGCCGCACCGCCAGCACTTCCTGTGGTCATTCTCACTCTCTCTCTCCTGGCGCCTCTCTCTCTGTGGATGCCGCCACTTCTGTGTTGCACCTCTGCTATGCCGTTGTGCTACTTCCTGCACGACGTAAGCCCGCTCTCCCTGCTGGTTAACTTGAGCTTTTACCTCCTCTGATTGACGCGCCTCTTGTACCGTCATCTCCAAAGTGAGGTTAAGGATCAGCTGTAGCCTCTGAGACAGATCCTTGTCTAGAATTCCCACCATGATTCTGTCTCTTATGTTTTCCTCACGAGCCGTTCCGAAGTTGCAATGTTCTGACAGCTCATATAGTGCGCGGATGAATGTCTCTGCGCGCTCTCCCGCGCGCTGCACTCTCTGGTTGAAACATGCCCGTTCATGTATAACGTTGCGTCTCGGGATGAAATATGCGTCAAATTCCGCCAGTACAACATCATACTGCGACTCATTTTCCTCTTCCCCGTAGGTAAAAGAGCTGAGAATGTTCTCTGCTTCCTTCCCGAGCGCATACACCAGCGTGCTTACTTGAACTGGACCTTCTTCTTTGTCCAACTTAGTAGCTGTCCTGTACCGTGTAAACCGTTTCTTCGAGTCTGACCATTCGGCGGGTTTCTCGAAACAAAAACTCTCTGGTGGTTGAAACTTTGCCATTCTCGACCACTTCTGACACCATGTAATATCTTGGATATTAACAGACAACGGAACAGTTGGTTATTTAACAGGACTCTTTATTGCTGCCTCCGGTGGTTCTCTCGCCACCCCCACTTACAGTAACTGTCGTAAACATGCCGTAACGTATATGAAAACTCCCCTTGTAGTCAGTTAACAATACTATGACACTGGTGCCTTTTTTTTTAAATTAAATTTAGGACATACAGCAACCGCATGTTTATGCACATACATTGAGAACTTATGGCAAAAAATCATTTTATCTCTCATCAAAGATGGCAGAAAACATACATGATTGTACTCTGGAGGGGAGTTTGACAGGGTATTACTCAAAATGTACATGATAAAAGTACTTGATTGTACTTGTGGTCGTACTCCAAGTAGTACTCTGTCCAGCAGTACCACTTTCACTGAGAACTTATGGCAAAAAATCATTTTATCTCTCATCAAAGATGGCAGAAAACATACATTATTGTACTCTGGAAGGGAGTTTGACAGGGTATTACTCAAAAAGTACACGATAGAAGTACTTGATTGTACTTGTGGCAGTAGTCGAAGTAGTACTCTGTCCAGCAGTACCACTTTCACTGAGAACCTATGGCAAACAAATCATTGTATCTCTCATCAAAGATGGCAAAAAACATACATTATTGTACTCTGGAGGGGAGTTTGACAGGGTATTACTCAAATAGTACACGATAAAAGTACTTGATTGTACTTGTGGTCGTACTCCATGTAGTACTCGGTCCAGCAGTATCACTCTCACTGAGAATTTATGGCAACAAATAATTGTATCTCTCATCAAAGATGGCAGAAAACATGCATTATTGTTCTCTGGAGGGGAGTTTGACAGGGTATTACTCAAAAAGTACACAGTAAAAGTACTTGATTGTACTTTTGGTACTAGTCTAACAAGTAGGCTACTGAGTCCAACAGTATCACTTTTATTAAGAATGTATGGCTAAAAATCATTTTATCTCATCAAATATAGCAGAAGTGGCATGATTTTGTTCTCAGGAGGGGAATTTGAGAGTATTACCCAGAAAAAATACAGTAAAAGTACTTCATTTTATTGTTGGTAGCAGTCAAACAGAAACAGAAGCAGAAAAAACACGCATTGCATTAGCGTTAGTGCCGCTTCTCAGCGATTACCGTAAAGGCGCTATAAATCGCGCACTCAAAAATGAAGAACTGCTCATTTGACCAAGCAAATTTGAGAGACGGCTGAGTTGACCGCAGTAATACGACCCACAGCAGCGTTTTCAATCAACGTCTTTCCCCCTATTCATTTCTAGCAGCGAAGAAGAAGAAGAAGAAGAAGAAGAAGAAGAAGAAGAAGAAGAAGAAGAAGAAGAAGAAGAAGAAGAAGAAGAAGAAGAAGAAGAAGAAGAAGAAGAAGAAGAAGAAGGCTGCAGTCGGATAGTTTAAAAATCAGCTCCTAAATTCTAACCCTATCGTCTATTCCTTGACCTCTGAGTGAAACGTCACGGGGTTAAGGGATAGTGGATAGGAGAATTCAAAAGGACTTAGGAGAAGAGACTGCGGTACTTTAGAGAATCCGAATGCACTTTCACTATCCGACGTGTTTATGATGCGCCAGCGGACGTCATTGTGTGCGTCTGCTGCTGTGGGGAAACTATGGAAACCACCGTTTTCTATACAGCTGACTACAACATGGATGTTTAATAAGAACGAGGGACTGATGTAAACTCATCTAGAGACTCTGCACCGTGCTCTGATGCTGCTGCTTTGCTTTATGAACGTGGACAACAGAGAAACATATTCTTCATGACCAAAGTTGGAATTGAAATAAAAAAGGAAAGTGAAACTTATGCTCGTCACCCTCTCCCTCCGGTCCACATTAATACAAATGATCCCAATACGACGTATGATTGTATGAACTAAAGATCTAAAAATCAATACAGATGTATTTATTATAAACGTTAGTCCTTAACATCTATCACTGTGTATATCACCATTCAAGCATCTTTTAAAAGTTGAACAAACCCCACACAGCTCAGTAAAGACTGAAATGTTGACTTTATTTGATAATTTCAGTGAAAACTAACGTTCATATTTCTCTTTTTGAGTATAATACTGATGAACGTTCAAAACAAAGCACTTTGGCAACTTACCACCTATGTTTTAAAAAGCTTAATAAGCACCGTAACTCTCATGATATCATTTCTCGGTCATAATCAGTTGTTTCCGTGAACGGCCGACTGTTGAGTGACGGCAAATGCTGCGGCTGCAAGGCATTGTGGGGCAGCATTTTCGCTTCTCCTGTCGGTTAGGGAGGTCCAGTGGTTCCTAAGCTAAAGGAGGTTATAAAGGAAGTTTGAAACCTCCTTTCCTATCATTCTCATCATTCTAGAGAATTCGAACGGCACTTATCATGGCTGCCACTGAGGGACTTCCGGGTCATTTCACTCCTTTAGGAAGGTTCCTAAGCTAAATGGACTATTCGACTTCAGCCGAAGACTCCGAGCGGGAACCGGAAGTGGTAAAATGCTAACTCACCGGTTTTTTTTGGACTCGTCACTACATCACTGACAATTTATTTCCTACAGACAAGCTAATAAAGGTGAGTAGTCAGATTTATTTTGTCGTCTAGTACAGTGACTACGATTACTATGTTTACCTAGGAATAATGATAGCAAAGCTAAATTAGCCAAAAGTAGAATCAGCTAACGTTAACGTGAGCATGGAAGTTATGTGATCCATAGGTTCATGCGGTTTAACCAAATGTTCTCACACGTCACATTCTTTATAACTATATTAAATACTATTTATGTATTAAGTGAAGAGTCATCAGGGGTATAATGCTGCCGGAACACCGCTCCGGCACCTACAACGGGGATGGTTGTTAGCATCTGGTGCTAGCTAGCTATGATAACGGATAGGCTGAGAGGCTAATGTAGGTAATGTAATGTTTACACAGTTATCTTTAGTCTAAGTTATCTCAGTGGGTCTGAAACAGTTTGGTCACCATATATGGAAACACATATTTCCAAGGCACACTTTTATATTATTGTAATGTTCCACAATAGGAGTCGGATACAGGCCACAAGTTCAATAGCTTCATTGGTAGCATACAAATACAGGTTCATAGGTCACAGGTTGTATGTCACAGGTTCAACGTCACGCAGCACCCTAAAAAAAAATCGAATGAATGTAAAACATCGATGAAATCATTACAATTCATACTATTGGACATACAACAAATAATTTTTTCTTTTAAAAGAGTAAATAGTTACATATGCACAAAGATAAATAAAAAAAAGTATTATTCATATTCTTATCTTTTTTTAATTATTGAAATGTATACAGTTAAGTTTCATATGGGTGTTGACAGATGTATCCACAGATTTAGTTAATTTTGCCCTCAAAGTGCACAAGATTGATGCATTTAACTTCCCGGGGCCTCCGGACCCCCCTAGAGGACGTGAGGTCCACCCCCACTTAAAACATATTCACATGGATGGGATACTAAATAAATGTGCACACTTTTTATATAGTAACCTTTGTACCTCAGCAGGAGGGAGTTAGTTAAGTGATCAGTGAAGGACCTTTATAAACTATCAAGCAGCTGTGTCCAGCATTTACTGTAATAATCACACATTTATTCAATAATGCAGTCTTAATAAACGACCATTCTTTGTTGATTCTGGCTGGAGTGTTAATTGACAGTAGTTACATAAGCTTCAAAACGAGCCACAACTGCGCGTGCACGCATGCGGAACTTATAGAATTAGCAATACACCCCTGGTAATGATGATTTCAGTATTAGTTCTGTGATGATGGAGCATCAACTTTTGAATCAACCAGATATTGACTAGGGATGTCCCGATCACCTTTTTTTTTTGCTCCCGATCCGATTCCGATCATTTGATTTTGACAATCTGCCGATACCGATTTTTCCCGATCCGATCTTTATGCAATGCATTAAGAGAAAAAAAAGGTAACAGATAACGGCTGGTCATCCAACGCGATGAATTCAGCTATCTTGGCTGTTATCTGTTCTGGGGCAGTTTCTCTTTCCTTTTGAAAGTCTCTGAAAGTGTTGGTTGTTTCAGTGCCGTTACCTGAGTGGCCGCTGTGTACTCGCCGTGTTGTTGTTGGTGTTTGTTTCTCAGGTAGCGTATTAGATTGGTCGTGTTGAACGTAGCTCTGTTCTTTCCACCACGCGGAACCTCTGCCTTGCAAACATTGCATCTGGCTGTTACACTGCCTTCGCTTTCAATTTTATAATACTTCCAAAGTCCTGACATTTTCTCTGTCCGACTCCCGAGTCACCAGCTGAACGTAGCCTCTCGTTAGCTTACTGCTACTATTAGACACTGCGCCCACTCTGTTGCCAGATTTCAGAGAAATAAGCAACCAGGTCTATGAAAACAAGCCCAAAGAAAGCAACACATACATGATGTTGTGTAATTTTAAACCAAAACTAAGTCCTCAGGATGACTTTAAGACGTGAACATGGTCATTTTTGTTTTGTAACATTAAATAATAATAAAAAATAAATAAATCCCGATCCCCGATTTTTTTCTCCCGGGACATCTCTAATATTGACGGATTAGGGTTGTCCATAACAGTCACTTTAAACATGTGACTGACTATGTATAACCATTTTTTTCCTTACTCTTGTGATTTTTGTTCATCCTATCTAAAAGATTAAAAAACATGAGTTCATTGTTTTAACAAGATTTTTCACAATATAATAAAATACATGAATCCTGTAAACATTTGTAGTATAGTATTCTTATTTGTTTTATTCCCTTATCTGTGTTTCTGTTACAGATGCCTACTCAAAAAGTGTGCCAGACTTGCAAACACAAAATAGGAGTAGCCAGCAGGAAATGCAGGCAATGTGGTGCCAACCAACCCTACAAGGAGAAACTATCCAAGCAAAAGGAAAAGGTTGCACAGGAGTGGAAGGCCACGCAACAAAAAAACCACAGTGTCAACAAAGTTTATGACTCAACAAATCTACTGGTACGTTTTTTTTTCTTGCAGATGTCAGTTGTCATAAAATAGTGTGTAAATAATCCCTGATCTTAATCTTTTAATACAAATTGTTATATTACTTAATTGATGTATACTTTCCAACAGTCGCCCTCATTTACTTTTTTAAAAGAATCCAAATTTCTTAATTAAGTTTATGGGAGGAGTACAGACTAGTGCATGATTACTGCACTTCATGAGATGTGTTAAGCAAAATTGTTGTCACTGTTGTATTTAAATCTGTAAAGGCATAACACATTTTTTCAAACTGATGTTAGATAGTGTTTGTACTTGCAGGCGCCCAGTTTTAGTAAAACATTATTTCTTAAGTAACATAGTTCAGGCCAGTGGGGATTCCTAGAATCAGAGCTTCAACGTACATTTTTTCTAATTATATCTTACAAAAGAAACTGCATTTTGGTGTTTTATATTTTATTTTGGACCTACATGGTATGGCAAACACAGAATTATGTGACTATGGTTTCCAAAAGTAAAATAAATGAAATATCACACATTTTTGAATAAATGGTAAAACCAAGAATGTCACAGAATCAAATGTAAAGATCTAAATAATAAATTAAAAATAAATAAAGATACAAAATGTTTGGGCTGAATATAGATAGATTAACATTGGCTCAACTCTGCCAAAAACCAGCCAATATTAATATAGTGCTTGAAAGACAATCAAGTCCTGGAAAGAGTTTGTATTAATAAAGAGGCCCTTAAAAGCACTTTAATTTAGCTTACCAGGGTCTCTGACTTTGAGCCGTGTTCGACCAGTCATTTCAAAATTCACCTGTAACACCAGCTTTACATCTGAAATGCTTTAGTCATCAATATTTTGAGTTAATGCAGAACTTTTAACCTGAAATGACATATTTCAAAGCTAAATGTAGCTTATTCAGATATCTGAATGTGAGAGTTAAATAGACCCATATAAAAATAACCATGCCCATGTAAACAAAACTCAAAAAGTGAACCTGAGCTTTTTGGCATGGTGTTTTTTAGGGGCTCCCCTAAAATGGGTCTAAAATCACACCTGGTTAATGGTGGGGTGCCTTCCTCAATGTGCACACGTATCACATCAGTGCATTTTTCACTTATGCAAAAAATAAATGGAGTTGTAATAGCTTTAGGTGTGTGAAAATGTTTAGAGCTGTTATGTAAACAATATTTCTTGTTTTTTTTGTGTCCATTGTGTTCCAGCTCCACAAATGGAAACTTCTTGAGCGGCATCCCATCCTCCTTCTTGCCAAGAGAGGCACAAATGGTTTTGTGGCCGATTGCCTCTGTCCATGGCAAATTGAGACAGAAGATGGTAACAATGCACTTGTTACCATAAAGAGGATTTACGAAAGCCTTCTTAATGGTAAAGTATAAAAATCCGCATGCTATATTTTAAGCCAAAAGTCATTCAACAATTTATCTGTTAACATTTTTTGTAAATTAATTGCTCAGTTATTTTGTTTAAAAAAAAAATGTGAATCACTGTTTACCAAGTAGTACAAATATGTCGTTATGTCTTGTTTGGTCAGTTAAAGGTCCCATGTCATGCTTTTCTGGTTATCACCCGTCCCCTTGTGTTATGTAGCTTGTTCTGCATGTAAACGGTCTGCAGAGTCACAAACCCTCAAAGTACACCCTGTAGCGAGTAAAACTCTAACACAGAAAATACCTGTCTATGCTGCCCCAGAACGCCTCGTTGGAGATTTCTCTTTTTCCATTGTTTGCTTCCTGAGTATAGTGACGTACCGGCTCACACACACACACTCAGCCTTATCTTTTCTCAGCCGTGGCTCCGCGGATCTCCTCACACACACACACACACACACACACACACACACACACACACACACACACACACACACACACACACACAACACACACACACACACACACACACACACACACACACACACACACACACACACACACACACACACACACACACACACACACACACACACACACACACACACACACACACACACACACACACACTCACAGTCTGGCTGTTTAGGACAGAGAGTGAATACACATACTAGGGCTGTCCCGAATACCATTTTACGGGCTCCGGATATTCGGTAGTAATCAGCAGCGAATATTCAGTGCGGAGAGATTTTTTTTTTTTATATAAAACATTTTTTTCCAAAAGGTTTCATAACACGCTCCGAATCCGAGACACCTGACAACACACTATTGGCCGGCGGCTATTGGCAGCCGGCTTAACCGGGGAGCCTTGCTGCATATTATCTTCCATCTGTCCATTGAACACACACGCCGCCACTCAGCGCGCCAACCTGCTCTGGATATGCTGTGGTCATGTCATGGTGACGAGCCACACCAGAGCCCTCCAGACGCTGCATTTCACACAGGCTCTCATTATGTCCATGCACTGTAACACATTTTCCTGTCAAATAACAGTAAAGTGCTGGCAGTCTCTTCACAGATGCCTGCACTTCACTGTAATACCACAGTACTCATACTGTGAAATGACTTTACAGCCTCTTACTGTAAAAATAAAATACAGTATACTGCTGTACTTTTTCAATTAACAGTAAAATACTGGCAGCAGAGACGCCAGCAATACACTGAAATTATACAGTATTCATACTGTTGAACAATTTCAGCTTATTACTGTAAATAATTCACAGTAACATTCTGGTTAGGGGGCCGCCAGTAGATTAGTGTTGAAAATTGGCTGTAAAATAACAGCAATTGCTTACAGTGTTAAACTGGACACCGAGGTGCGTTCACGCTCAACACCCCTAAGGGATGAGCGGAGCTGTGTGCAGTGCTGTCCTCACTGTAATAATGGCACTCGTGGGCTCATTACGACCGTGTGTAGGAGGTAGGTTTGGGACAGAGGAGAAAAACAGAGCTGCCTAAAAACCAATAGGTTTTATGCAGCGAGCCATGCTGCCTATAACCGACAGGTTAGGGGCAGCCGGCTTACCCGGTGGACCTTGCTGCTTAATATTATTCATCTGTCCATCGAACACACGCGTCGCCACTCTGAGTAATATTCTGAGAGAGCGCGACATGCTCTGGATGTGCTGTGGTTGTCATGGTGACGAGCCACGTCAGAGCCCTCGCCGCCGTTGCCCGTGAAGCAACCCAAGAGGGGTCCGGACCGAAAAGCTGCGAGGGGGCCTCCACACGCTGCATCTCACACCGGCTCTCATCCCGTCTCTGTTTAGGAGAAGGCTCGTAAACTGGACATTGAGGCACGTTCACGCTCAACCCCTGCTGAGGAATGAGCGGAGGTGTGTGCAGTGCTATTCACACAGTGCGTAATAACAGCCCTGGGCTCATTACGACCGTGTGTAGTAGGCACATCTGGGACAGAGGAAAAAAAACCGTGCTGCCTGCTAACCGACAGGTTAGGAGCATCAGGTTTAAACGTCAAGCCCTGCTGTCTAAAAACCGCCTGGTTAAATACAGCTGGCTTGCGCCACGAGCCCTGCTGCCGCTAACCGACAGGTTAGGAGCATCAGGTTTAAACGTCAATCCCTGCTGACTAATAACCGCCTGGTTAAATACAGCTGGCTTGCGCCACGAGCCCTGCTGCCTGCTGACTGACAGGTTACAGCCGGCTCTTGCACCTCCACACGCTGTATTGCACAGCGGCTCTCATCATGTCGCCGTTTAGGAGAAGGCTCATAAACCGGACATTGAGGCGCGTTCACGCTCAAACCCGCTTGAGGAATGAACGGTGTGTGGAGGCATGGAGGGGAAGGAGTCGCCTGACTGCTGCCCGCCACTCGGATCCAATAATCAAGGGCTTGGTCCACAGGGTAGGACTCCTGGACTAGCCAATCATCCCCGGTCGCAGCCGCGAGAGCGTTTGCTCTCCGCTGTCTGTGGGCCAGAGGGAGACGGACATAATGAGTGCATGACACCTGGGGAGTGAGAGCCGCGTTTGCGTGCTCCAATCCCCGGCAGGACTCACCTGTATCGTCTGTGTAAAGCCGCTTCCTCCCTGGAGCGAGCCAGCCACAGCCGGTCGTAACTCATATGTCGGCTAACACCGAGCCCCGCCCTGTCTCCCCCGTCCGGAGGAGAGGGAGCATGGGGCCAGGGGGAAATGTTTGCTTTCTAGTAAACAGCTCTGAAAAGAGCTTGTGCCTGTACAGTCCTTGCAGTATCAACACTAATTCGGCTGACTTTTATATTTGATCCAATTGGAAGACAGGCTGTATTTACACCACACAGCTGATAGAAAGGGACATCTAGTGGTTAAAGCACGTTATTGCATTTTATTATTTTATTATTTTTCACAAAAATGAAACCATCAATAGCAAAAACAGAATTAACTGTCATTAGTAAACCACTCAAATAAAAAGATCATAAGTGGTTTTATTTTACATATATTTTAAGGATAATAATAGCAATGTAATTATGTGTCTATGACACTTATAACACTGATTTGAAAAACATACAGAAACAATTAATTCACTGCCCTTAATAAAGTATTTAAATATACATTTCAGGTGTTCTGTTTTGTTAAGTAATGGATATTGAATATGGAATAAAGGTTTTGACAAGACCTGGTGTAACAATAATCAAAAAGGACATTAAAAGAGCTCCAGATGTTAATTATCTGTTTTTGCAAAAATAAAGTACACAAAGTTGATTCTAGACTCTTTAAACACTGAGGTGATTGAGCTTAATGTACACAACCGGCCCAGCTACCCGGGATATTAAGTGACCATTTCCCCGGCAGGATTAAGCTGATTTGGAAATCTACTCTGTGGAAGTATGCCTTGTTTTTAACTCTTTCATTTTATATTGAGTTGGTGAATGAGGCTGGCAACTAACATGTTATGTTGTTTCCTTTTCAAAAGGACCAGGCCAGCCACTGTCCTATAGTTTTCCTTGTGTATTTTCTTGTTCATTTTCTTCATGTGCAGTGTATGGCAGTATAATCATTTTATTATTTGTGTCGTAGGTTGCGCTCCTCTGCGGCGTAGGCCTGGGCCCGGGTGGAACGCTGCCTGCCACAGACAGTGGCAGAACTTCAGTGTTAGTATTATTAGATCTCAGTGCTGCGTTTGACACTGTTGACCACAGCATATTACTGGACCGACTGGAAAACTGGGTGGGACTTTCGGAAACAGTTCTAAATTGGTTTAAATCCTACTTAAAGGACAGAAACAACTTTGTTTCTATCGGTAAATACACATCTGAGTTGACAAATATGACATGTGGGGTTCCTCAAGGTTCCATCTTGGGGCCTCTTCTCTTTAACATCTACATGCTACCACTGGCTCAGATAATGAAGAACAACAAAATAAGTTACCATAGCTATGCAGATGACACACACATTTACGTAACAATTTCACCAGGAGACTATGCTCCAATTCAAACACTGAGTAAGTGCATTGAACAAATCAATGACTGGATGTGTCAGAACTTTCTCCAATTAAACAAAGATAAAACTGAGGTAATGGTTTTTGGAGCCAAGGCAGAACGTTTAAAAGTTAGCGCTGAGCTTCAGTGTGCAATGTTCAAACCAACAGATAAAGCCAGAAATCTAGGTGTAGTCATGGACTCTGACCTGAGTTTCAACAGTCACATTAAAACAGTTACTAAATCAGCCTACTATCACCTAAAGAACATATCTAGGATTAAAAGACTAATGTCACAGCAGGATTTGGAAAAACTTGTCCATGCCTTTATCTTCAGTAGACTCGACTACTGCAATGGTGTCTTCACAGGTCTCACTAAAAAATCTATTAGAAAGCTGCAGCTGATTCAGAACGCCGCTGCTCGAGTCCTCACTAACACTAAGAAAGTGGATCACATCACTCCTGTTCTGAAGTCTTTACACTGGCTTCCTGTGTGTCAAAGAATAGATTTCAAAATACTGCTGCTGGTTTATAAAGCACTGAATGGTTTAGGCCCAAAATACATTACTGACCTCCTGCTAAACTATGAACCATCCAGATCTCTCAGGTCTTCAGGGACTGGTCAGCTTTCTGTCCCCAGAGTCAGAACTAAACATGGTAAAGCAGCGTTCAGTTATTATGCTCCAAATATCTGGAACAAACTCCCAGAAACCTGCAGGTCCGCTGCAACTCTTACTACTTTTAAATCCAGGCTGAAGACTTTTCTTTTTGTCGCTGTTTTTTTTTGAACTATTCATATCTTAAACTGCACTGTAACTTTTATCCATGTACTTTTTCTTGTAATGTTTAATTGAACTATTTATATTTTAGACTGCACTGTAACTTTTATCCATGTATTTTTTTCTTAATGTTTATTTGATTAGCTTTTCTTTTTTAATGCTTAATGTCTTTCATTTTTATTTTATTTTGTAAAGCACTTTGAATTGCCTTGCGTTGAAAAGTGCTCTATAAATAAACTTGCCTTGCCTTGCCTTCAGTTTAGGGACTGCACGGCGTGACACTTTCTTTTCTGTATGCTAAATATCTCACTGTTATTATTTTATAGAGATTGTGGTTTAAATATTGCATGCTTATGTTGTTTTGGTGTGTGGCTTTTCTTGTTTTTGTCCCTCACGATTAGCAGGCACTGCAACCCAGCGGACCGGGCCTGCCCAACTGAGGAGGGTAACTTATATATGTATTGAATTATATTTGTCATTTTTATACTTTACATGAATCGATATTTTAAACGGTTTCCAAACACTTGTTAAATAAAGCTGTGTTATGTTTTTGGAATTCATGCCTCTGTTACAATTGAACCGATTAAGGGAAGCTTTAAAATCGTCAGTGACTAGCTTTACATATGGCAACCTCAGTCACGGTTACCACATTTTGGCGTTGTCGGCAGGATTTACTTAAAAGAGGCATGAATTCCTGTATTTTTGGTTTCTTTGGTTTGTTTTGTTTATTGAAATAGCGACAGTGGCTGGCGCTGGACAACGGGACGAAGGCCCTCGGACGTGGATGAGCCTGTAATGGAAACCAAAGGCCATTGACAACAAATGTGACCCTATTGCTGTTTAACTGTATTGCATATATCTCAAACACTTGTTTCTCTTTTTTTTTGCAAAGTGATTTACCAACCTACAAAAATGAGTGTTGATCAAGAGGTGGGGGAACTGTTTGCTCTGCGTGAAGAGGTACAGAGACTGCGTGTGGCTAATGAGCATCTACTCCAAGAAAGAGGTGCCAGTTCAGATGCAGCTCCTACCAGTGCAAATACAGGTGGCTTACCTCCGAGCAGTAATGTAGCATCACCCAACTTGTCTACACCCCAAGTTGAGCGTTTTGTGTACATACAAAGAGAGAGAAAATGTCCCTACTTTTCAGGCTCCAGCTCTAAGCTTGACATGTCCATATATGATTGGATAGAACAGTTGCAGTCATGTTTGAGAGACAGGCACATGACTGCTAGAGAGAAGGCCCTCTTTCTTTATGATCATTTGGAGGGGGAAGCAAAAACTGAAATCAGATTTCGTACTTTGGTGGAGAGGGAAAATCCTGATACAATTTTAGTCATTCTGAAAGAGCTGTATGGTTCCTCCTCCTTTGTAAGCCTGCAAAAACAGTTTTTTGATCGAAAACAAAGAGAGGGCGAGTCTTTAAAGGAATTCTCCCATTCTTTGTGGGAAATGATTGAGACTATCAAACGTGCATATCCAAATAGGTTGATGGATCCAGATATTCTCGCTAGGGACCAGTTTGTGGAGTATGTGCGGGATATGGCCGTGAGTTAAAGAGTCTCATAAGGCAACGTCCGGCAATTTCTTTTTTATCACTGCGTCAGGAGGGAATCAGGTGGGCTGAAGAGGGTGAGAGGCCTGCAGGACATGCTCGAGCTGGGCTACATCAATGTGGGGCAGATGTAAATTTAGGTGGAGCTTGCCATGCTGTTGGGGCTGGACCAGATCTAGTTTCTTTGCAAGAACTATTTAAGAAACAGCAGTTGCAAATTGAAAGCATTATAAAAGGTCTGTCTAAGATGGAAACTGTACTTGACCAATCTGTTTCTCGTGTCAATAAGCCCAACTACCAGTTTACTGCAGATGGCCAACCCATTTGCCTCCGCTGTCGGAAGCCTGGGCATGTCCTCCGCCAGTGTCGCCAGGGTCAGAGGCCACAAGCATCCAGCGTACCCAGTGACCGGCCAGAATGCAACCCGGCTCCAGCTGCTGTAATATCGTCAGGTATGGGTTTTGCAGAAGAATCAATTGCTAATGATCACATTGTTTATGATGGTGATCCTAAGCAGGCCCCTCCCCTTGCAAACAACCTGAGACCCCTCATAGGTAAATGTCCTGTGGTAGAGGTACAGATGGGTGGTGTAAAGGTAAAGTGTTTGCTGGACACAGGTTCCATGGTCACAACCATAACAGAGTCACTCTTTAAAAAGGTGTTTCAACACTGGGATGCCCCTAAACTTAAAACATGCGGGTGGTTAGCTTTGAAGGCTGCCAACGGCCTAGAGATTCCCTATGTTGGATATCTTGAGTTGGATATCCAGGTGTTGGGTAATAAGATTCCAAGTCGTGGGGTCTTGGTGTTAAAAGACACTGCTTCTGCCTTACAGCAACACAATGTGCCAGGGCTTTTGGGGATGAATGTAATCACAGAATGCTACAGAGAGCTATTTGCCCAACAAGGGTATGCATTGTTTTCCTCTTTGTCTGCCTCTTTGTCTGCCATCCAGGCAGAGACAGGCTGGGGGCCAGCTCTCCGCTACTGTCACAGACTCGAGGCCTGCCCACTAGTTCCGGGGGGTAGTGTTCGTGTCCTCAGCAGGACTGGGGAGTTTATACCAGCTGGATCAGTAAGGTTTGTGCAGGTGACCTGCCCAAAAATTCCATACACTCCGCCCACCACCATGCTTTTAGAGCCTGGGGGCTCAGATCTTGCTCCAGGCCTGCTTTTGTCCCCTTCCCTAGTGACAGTCGAAAACGGTGTTGCTTTTGTGCCGGTGGTTAATGTGGGAGCCACCGGAGCTACAGTCCACTTTAAACAGGTGTTGGGTACATTGCATTTTGTTGAGGGGATTGAGGGGTCAGAACTGAGTTTTGAGGAGGAACATGTGGAGGGTGAAGTGGAGGAAGTCGTGACGGTAGTCAGCGCACAGGTTGTTGCAGAGGCCCCAGTTACCATTTCTGAAACTATTTCAGCCTTGCGTTGGCCAGGGCTTTCACCCGCAGAAGAAATACAGGCAAGGGAGCTGATAGGGAAGTATAGTCAAGTCTTCGCTAAACATGAGGGAGACCTAGGGTGTACTGATGAGATTGTACATGAGATTCCACTTCTTGATGAGGTCCCTGTCCGCCAAAGATATAGACGAATTCCCCCTACGCAGTGGCAGGCAGTTAAGGATCACATTAAGCAGCTGCTTGATAGTAAAGTCATCCGGGAGAGCAGCAGTCCTTATGCTTCCCCCATTGTGTTGGTGCGCAAGAAGACTGGAGAGATTAGGATGTGTGTGGATTACCGGCAACTCAATGCTAAAACTCGGAAAGATGCCTACCCACTACCCCGCACCGAGGAAACTCTGGATGCTCTTGCTGGCGCTCAATGGTTCTCCACATTAGATCTGGCAAGCGGCTACAATCAGGTCCCTGTCGCTGAGAAGGATAAAGCCAAGACGGCCTTTTGTACGCCTTTTGGACTGTTTGAGTTTGAGAGAATGCCTTTTGGCTTGTGTAATGCTCCTGGGACTTTTCAGAGACTTATGGAAAGAATATTTGGTGACCATAGCCTTCAGTCAGTCCTTCTCTATCTGGATGATATCATTGTTTTCTCTACCTCCATAGAACAGCATCTGCAGCGGTTGGAGATGGTCCTCAGCAGATTCCAAATGAAAGGCCTGAAGGCCAAAATGAGCAAATGCCACTTCTTTCAGAAAGAGGTGCAGTACCTTGGACACCGGGTGTCCAGTGAAGGAGTGGCAACTGATCCAGACAAGATTTCTGCCGTGGAGAACTGGAGGGTACCCCGAGATGTGACTGAAGTAAGATCTTTCCTTGGGTTTTGCAGCTATTACCGTTGCTTTGTAAAGGGGTTTGCACAATTGGCTGCACCCCTACATCAACTGGTGGCAAATGTCATCAAAGTAGCCAAAGAAAGCAGAAAAAGGCCAGCAGCTGTACTGCCTACCATGTGGACGGAGGAATGCAATCACAGTTTCAGTGAATTGAAGAGGATGTTTACTAGTACACCCATCTTAGCCTTTGCCGACTTCACAAAACCTTTTGTCCTTGAGGTGGATGCTAGTCATCAGGGACTAGGAGCTGTACTGTCACAAGACCACCAGGGCAAATTAAGACCAGTGGCCTATGCAAGTCGTTCACTGAGGGGTTCAGAGCGCAACATGGAGAACTATAGCTCTATGAAACTAGAGTTCCTGGCACTGAAGTGGGCAATATCAGAGAGATTCAGGGAATATTTGTTGGGCAGTAAGTGCACAGTGTACACTGATAACAATCCCCTAAGCCATTTTCAGAACATTAAGCTGGGGGCCACTGAGCAAAGATGGGCAGCTCAATTAGCAGCTTTTGACTTCACTGTGCATTACAAATCTGGAAGAAACAATGGAAATGCTGACTCTCTCTCTCGCCAGTACAGTGACCAGGATGTGCCTCAAGAGCAGCCGAACCAACATGCCAACACCTCCTCAAATATTTCGCCTGACGTCGAGAAACCGGTGGTAGTGGCACAGCAGCAAATCGGAGTCTTCCCAAGCAGATCACCAGACGATCTGGCTACACTGCAAGGTGCTGACCTCACCATTGAAGTCTTTCTTTCATTCTGGAAAAGAGGAAAACCAGCAAATAAGGAAGAGAGGTTACTACTCTCAAAGGATGTCAAGCGTCTTGTCCAGCAATGGGATCGCATCCTGGAAAAAGAGGGTGTACTGTATAGGCAGGTCACAGCCCCTCATGGGGAAGTCTATGCACAACTGCTTCTGCCCATGTGCCTGCACGAAGAACTTTTAAATAACCTCCACGACAAACATGGACACCAGGGGGTGCGACGGACCACTGACCTGGCCAGGCAGCGATATTACTGGCCTGGTATGGGGGCTGATATAGAGAACCACTGTCGGAGTTGCCAACGCTGTCTATTGTCGAAAGCTGTCCAGCCTGGGGTGAAGACCTACCAGGGTACTCTGTTGGCCACCCAACCAATGGAGATACTGGCCATAGATTTCACCTTGCTGGAGCCTGCAACTGACGGTAAAGAGAATGTGCTTGTCATGACCGACGTGTTCTCGAAATACACGCAGGCGGTGCCAACTAAGGACCAGACTGCTCTTACGGTAGCGAAAGTCCTAGTCGACAGCTGGTTCAACCGGTTCGGTGTACCAAAGAGAATACGCTCTGATCAGGGGAGAAACTTTGAGAGTGCCCTCATCTGGCATGTTTGCCAGTTATATGGGATTGTGAAGTCCAGGACTGCGGCCATACCATCCACAGGGAAATGGCCAATGTGAGAGATTTAACCGGACACTTCACGACCTGCTCCGATCTTTTCCCCCGGAGAAGAAGCGTGTATGGCCAAAGTACATCTCCCAGCTAGTGTGGGCATACAACACCTCGGCACATCGCTCGACTGGGAATACCCCTTATAGCTTAATGTTTGGTGTTCCACCACGGGTCCCTGCAGATTTTCTCTTGGGAGAAGGTACCCCAGAAGACACAACCAGTTCCTGGGATGAGTGGGTCCAGCAGCATCGGGAACGGCTACAAGTAGCAAGAGACTTGACACGAAAGAACCTACAACAGGCAGCAGACTACCGACAGCAACATCACAACCAGCAGGCACGCGATGCAGGTTTTACAGAAGGACAGCTGGTCTACTTGAAGGATCATCAATGTAAAGGTCGTCGCAAGATCCAGGATGTCTGCTCACCAGTTCTTTATCTGGTGGTTAGAGTGCCCACTGAGTCTGGTGGGCCGTACACCATTACCAGAGCTGATGGCACTGCTGATGTTCGGCGGGTGCATAGGGCCGAGATGAGGGCAGCGCATCTTGAAATTCTACCATCTGCACCAATGACACCTAACCCATGTCTGTCGTCCAGCAACCAAGACATCCCTGCCAGTGACTCCGGCAGTAGTGAAGATGAAGAGATCCTGGGTTGGAGAAGTAAAAGAAGACTCCCTCAAAGCCCTGATTCAACTCCACAGGATGTCCCACAGCCCTTCCCCAACAGAACATCCAGCAACCCAGGTGCAGTCAATGGCGATTCAATCATACTCCCTGGTAGGCAGGAGGCACTACCATCCCAAAGAGAGGCATCAGCTCCCAGAAGAACAACCCGGTCTACTGCTGGAAGAAACCTAAACCCACATAACCTTCCAAGGTCCACAGTGACTAGCAACAACGCAATGGGTGTGGTAAGGGCGGCTGCTCCCCGGGTGCCTGAAATGGTTAATGCCCACTTGTTTAGACCCTGGTTGTGAGTAACTTGTCGTCGGGGCGACGACACTTTTTGATGGGGTGAATGTGGGAATCTGACGTCATTGTCACCTGACGGTGTCACCTGATGCGGTCACATGACCGGTGACCAGGTAAACAGGAAGCCATAAAAAGTTTGCCGTCAGTTCAAAAAAAAGTCTCTCTTGGCTGCTTGTCACTGGTCTTCTCCCTCTCACAAAGGTAGGAATAACAGTTTTAAGGTGGTTTTATGGTCTTTTAAATTAACTTATGCAAGTGGCTCATTTAGTTTGGTTTTATTAGGGCGAGTGCAAGACGAGAGTTTACCATTGACGGAGGGCAACTCTCACGACAGGCACAAGACCGGGTCTGTTATGAGTAATTTGCTTTTAAATGGTGTTTTTAAACCGACGTTTTTAATTGTGTTTTAAGCAACTTATTTATGTGTTTTACAGAGCTTAATGTACACAACCGGCCCAGCTACCCGGGATATTAAGTGACCATTTCCCCGGGAGGATTAAGCTGAGTTGGAAATCTACTCTGTGGAAGTATGCCTTGTTTTTAACTCTTTCATTTTATATTGAGTTGGTGAATGAGGCTGGCAACTAACATGTTATGTTGTTTCCTTTTCAAAAGGACCAGGCAAGCCACTGTCCTATAGTGTTCCTTGTGTATTTTCTTGTTCATTTTCTTCATGTGCAGTGTATGGCAGTATAATCATTTTATTATTTGTGTTGTAGGTTGCGCTCCTCTGCGGCGTAGGCCTGGGCCCGGGTGGAACGCTGCCTGCCTTCAGTTTAGGGACTGCACGGCGTGACACTTTCTTTTCTGTATGCTAAATATCTCACTGTTATTATTTTATAGAGATTGTGGTTTAAATATTGCATGCTTATGTTGTTTTGGTGTGTGGCTTTTCTTGTTTTTGTCCCTCACGATTAGCAGGCACTGCAACCCAGCGGACCGGGCCTGCCCAACTGAGGAGGGTAACTTATATATGTATTGAATTATATTTGTCATTTTTATACTTTACATGAATCGATATTTTAAACGGTTTCCAAACACTTGTTAAATAAAGCTGTGTTATGTTTTTGGAATTCATGCCTCTGTCACAATTGAACCGATTAAGGGAAGCTTTAAAATCAATCCACGACTTACATTTAGGGTCCACGGGTTCCTCCTGCCCCTTAGCAGGAGGTGGCGTTGTCAGTGACTAGCTTTACATATGGCAACCTCAGTCACGGTTACCACAATCCACTTCACGTTTTCTGTTTTGGCGGCAGTTCTCCCTGTTTGTCTAGAAGTCTTCTCATCAGGGCTATAGATAGAGAACTACGGCAGATATGTAATATTTAATGCAGCCGAACCGTGTATTACAATGCCGTTATGTGATGACTTTCAAAGAGAAAAGCAAGCACACTCTGTCTCACAGACCCCACGCAGCAACCAGGAAACAACACCAGTAATCCAGCTCACACTGTCTGCTCCTCGAGCCGAGCAGCGAGCCCCGCAACATCCCGCCAACACGGTACCCAGACCCCACGCAGCATTCTCATCAGTTTGTCATTACTGGTGTCATTTTCTGGTTGCTAACACCATTGTAACACATAATCACTGATGTTCACCACCGTTACAGCTGAACATCAGCGAGACACAGAGGAACTCAGCCTGAGCACACAGACACACACTCACAGCCACGGAGCCGCGGATGAGAAAAGATAAGGCTGAGTGAGAGTATGTGTGTTACGCCACTATGCCCGTTACGTTACTTTACTGAGGAAGACGTTCTGGGGCAGCATAGACATGTATTTTCTGTGTTAGAGTTTTACTCGCTACAGGGTGTACTTTGAGGGTTTGTGACTCTGCAGACCGTTTACATGCAGAAAAAGCTACATAACACACAAGGGGACGGGTAATAACCGGGAAAGGATGACATGGGACCTTTGAGTGGAGGAAGCTCCTTAGAGTCAATGATCTGGCCATCAACTGTAGTTCAAATTATATTTGCTCTGAAACTCCACATGACATAAAAACCTGGCAACGGCAAACGGGGTTGTCATACTCGGTGGAAAGGCAGTCTTAACTATAAACTCAGATCTATAAGACCCCAGTTCAACATGAAAGAAAACACCCCAACTTTAAACAATGTCCGTTTAACTATTTTTTCCTTGGTACCCCGCCATTCCTCTCTGGTGCGTAACGCAGCCACTTCTGCACTCCAACCCTGAATGTCAATTCCGTCAGCCTGCGGTCAAATTGACGAGCAGCAGCTGAAAAAAAGAAGTTACATTTTTTGTTTGTTTATTGAAATAATAATAAGAAAGCTGCAATGGATGCGTTCCAGTGTGTACTGTTTAGTGTACTAGGTTTTCAGGCAGCCTTAATTGAGCAATTCACCCATCAACCGCATCTTCATATAATTGATTCACACTATTACTCATTTCTGTCTACTCGCTCTGTGTCTCAGAGGACGGTAGTGGACAGTTCAGAAACGTGCCCATCAGTGACATCATCAATGGTCATTTCCAATTTCCATTAGCTAGGAATAATGTCACTGGTAGGCAGGTTTCTGAACTGTCCACAGCCCACCTTTGAGATGCAGAGCGAGTAGACATAAATGCTGCCATCCTATTATGAGCATTAATGAGGACCACTTAGGGGTGGGCGATATTGAAAAATATATTATCACGATATTTTTCAAGCAGTATCACGATAGACTATATCACGATATTTTTTCATGTCGGTTATTATGGTTATTTTTCAAGTTACTTAACAGTACAAGCACCTACAAGGTAACAGAAACTAAAACAAAAAGGAGTAACAGACCAAAATAGCATTTCAAGCTGGTTTTATTTCTGAAATGAATCCCTGAATGAACTTCTTATTATGGGATATACGAAAACGTCTTTTAAAACTACAACTCCCAGTAGAGACGTGCCATAGATAGAGAACATGTTGCGAAACACAATAGAGAACCGCAGTGACGCGTCCTAAAACCCGGATGTAAACTCCTTCCGGTTCCTTCGTCAAAAACGCAATGCAATTTCTCCATAGGATTTTGGAAAATAGCTCGAAATAAGGTCTGTGGTTGACACACATTTAAGAGAGGGATCACGTTTTGTTCAGCCGGATAATCTCCACATGTCTCCCCTACTTTTATAATTTTTGAATCATAAATCTAGTCGCCAAAAGCGAAATGCTAACGTTATGCTATAAACGAACTACAAGCCAGTACAGCAGCAGGGTCGCACGACTTCAACATCACGCCAACTTAAGATCGTTTCAACTGACTTGCACTGAAACTGCACTTTGAACACTTTAAATATATTAACATTTTAAACTGTATACCCCGTTTATCTAGGCCCTTTTTGTTTTGTTTTATGTATACCACGTTTATCTAGGCCCTTTTTGTTTTGTTTTATGTATGTCACACTGTGGGAAACGATATTTCTGGATGTATAACACATGTAGAATTTTTTTACAATAAAGCTGACTTTGACTTCCGCGTGCTTGCATATTTTAACAAAGCTTTTCATTTTAGCCACACTGAATTTAACTAGAAGTCATGGCTGTGTCAATTACCAGTCTGATATCGTTTTACAAAGATGACAAGAAGATTGGAGAGAGAGGAGAGAACCACTACAAGTCAGGACACGTAAAACAGTGCAGCCTAGATGAAGGTGTGCTTACCGGTGTTGTCAGGGCTAGCATGATGAGGGACAAGGTTTATAGAGTGTCGATGAGTAGTTATAGCAAGAGTTAATTTATTCACATTAATTCCCATCAACAAATCCATTTTATGTGTCACATGAAATCTTTATTAGGCAAGGCAAGTTTATTTATATAGCACTTTTCAACACAAGGCAATTCAAAGTGCTTTACAAAAAATGAAAGACATTAAGAAATGGCATTTAAAATTAGTCATTAAAAAGAAAAGCTAATAAAATAAACATTAAAAGAAAAAATACATGGATAAAAGTTACAGTGCAGTTTAAGATATGAATAGTTCAATTAAAAGCAGTGGCAAAAAGAAAAGTCTTCAGTCTGGATTTAAAAGTAGTCAGAGTTGCAGTAGACCTGCAGGTTTCTGGGAGTTTGTTCCAGATATTTGGAGCATAATAACTGAATGCTGCTTTTCCATGTTTAGTTCTGACTCTGGGGACAGAAAGCTGACCAGTCCCTGAAGACCTGAGAGATCTGGATGGTTCATAATTAAGCAGGAGGTCAGAAATGTATTTTGGGCCTAAACCATTCAAAGCTTTATAAACCAGCAGCAGTATTTTGAAATCTATTCTTTGACACACAGGAAGCCAGTGTAAAGACTTCAGAACTGGAGTGATGTGATCCACTTTCTTAGTGTTAGTGAGGACTCAAGCAGCGGCGTTCTGAATCAGCTGCAGCTTCCTAATAGATTTTTTAGTGAGGCCTGTGAAGACACCATTGCCGTAGTCGAGTCTACTGATGATGAAAGCATGGACAAGTTTTTCCAAATCCTGCTGTGACAGTCTTTTAATCCTAGATATGTTCTTTAGGTGATAGTAGGCTGATGTAGTAACTGTTTTAATGTGACTGTTGAAACTCAGGTCAGAGTCCATGACTACACCTAGATTTCTGGCTTTATCTGTTGGTTTGAACATTGCACACTGAAGCTCAGCACTAACTTTTATACGTTCTGACTTGGCTCCAAAAACCATTACCTCAGTTTTATCTTTGTTTAAGAGAAAGTTCTGACACATCCAGTCATTGATTTGTTCAATGCACTTACTCAGTGTTTGAATTGGAGCATAGTCTCCTGGTGAAATGGTTATGTAAATGTGTGTCATATGCATAGCTATGGTAACTTATTTTGTTGTTCTTCATTATCTGAGCCAGTGGTAGCATGTAGATGTTAAAGAGAAGAGGCCCCAAGATTACAAATATTACACACCAGAAAACACAGAAATATCCATGAAATAAACATACAGTAGGCTATAAACAATTAAAGGGATAATTAGGAAGGCATTACAAATGTAAATATATTTTAAATAATAAAACAATCCCACCACCACAGGTATCTACAGGAGAAGAGGGAATTCTCTCCACAAAATCTGAATGCCCATGTGGAGAATGGAAATACAGTCATGCGGCTGCATTAGCCATCTTTGCCATCCACAATTTCAGCTGCACTGACACCCCCTGTCAGTGGAAGAAGCCAAAGGCAGCTAAACGTACGCATTCAGTGGAGGAGCTATTTCCTCCAACCAATAACTCATTCAACCCGCTGACAAGAGAGCCCACCTCCGAAGATCGTGACTGGCTGAGGGACAGACTCGGGGGCAGGTTCTCAGGAATGTCTTGGCTTCTCTCCCCCGAGCCAGAAGAGGAACACTACAGCTTGGAAACACTTACTGTTCCTGAAATTCTCAAATCTGTTGGGCATCAGGGACCTGAGGCAATTGTGGAAAGCATGGCATAGTCTGAGGAGCAACAGAGGGAAATTCAGGTGGCTACCACTGGTCAGCGAACCAACCCAAACTGGCATTTGTTCAGGAAAAGAAGGTTGACTGCCAGCAACTTTGGAGCTGTCCTGAGGTCAAAGCGTGTGACTGCTTCCCTTAGTGCCAGGGTGCTAGGGCAACAACAGGCCCTTGATGGTGTTTTGTCTGTACAGTGCGGGACTATGAATGAATGTGAGGGCGTCGGTCGGGGCATTCACCACTGCAACCCAGATGCAGGTCCATGAGTCAGGTTTGTGGCTCTCCCAATCAGGAGTGTTGGGGGCATCTCCAGATGGTCTGGTAGGGTCTCCCGCTGTGCTGGAGGTAAAGTGTCCCTACGGAGCCAGGGAAATGACAATTAGTGAAGCATTGCAAATCAAGGGCTTCTGTGTCAGTAAGGAGGGAGAAACATTCAGCCTGCATGAGGAGCATCCTTACTGGCACCAAGTGCAAGGTCAGCTTCACCTCACTGCAAGAAAGAAGAAGAAATTAAGAAATTGTGAATCGTTTTTAATTTACATTTACTCACCTTTGCAATGTTGTGGTTGTTAGAGTGTTAGGCTTCCTGTCAGCTCGTCTGTTGGGAAGATATGAACTATTAGTTTCATGGAAGTCACACCGTCACATATAAGAGCATTAAGACATACAGTACATAGGCTAAAACAAAACATCTAAAGATATAACCTTGCACTTTGTCTTGTGAACATTTTCACTATTTTGACATTTTTATAGATGAAAATTGAACTAAAGAAATAAAGGTAGATTAATCCATATTGAAAATAGGTGTCAGCTGCTACACTAATTATAATAGTTATATTTCTTAATTAATTAAGATAAGATATTACTGTATTGATCCCAATTTGGGAAATGTTTGTGTTGCAGCAGCATAACAAGAAAAACAAAATATAAGTTATTATATATACAAAAGTATGTGAGGAATGGAATATTAAATTGAATATAAATGTAAAATGTACATGTGATTTTACGTCCAAGAGAAGCTATGGAGCAGAATTCTCTGCCAGCCAGAGGTGATTTGTTATTAGTTCAATATGTCAAACTGATTTCCCTGACTACAATCTTTCACATGGTGAAACGTTATGCTGCTTGTACTAATTAGACTTATCATATAAGCCACACAGGTTTTAATAGGATTTATTCATTATCTTTACTTATGTTGCGGTCTTTTCAGAAGCGCCATCTCTAAAACAGCGATACACTCCCCATCATTTACATTTCACCGTGAGATGGACACAAATGTAACGTCAGCTTACCTCATGGCACGAATCCAGACTCTCCTTTGGAAAACATTGGCCGGGAAACGATAGAACGAGCACGTTTCATGCAAAGACCTGTGGCTGCAACCCGGAGCAAAGCAACAAACCATTGCGTAGCTAACTAGTAGCGCTAGCTTTAGCTAACGAAACGAACTGCCGAGTAAAATTGGAAAACACTGGTAATTAATTATTCTATCATTTGTAAAACTATGGTGTTAAAAACGACAATTTCAAAAATACAGATTCTAATGGTCAGATATAGATATACAGATACTAAAGATAGGCAGGTATGCCTACTTGCTTTCAAGCAGAACACAGGGGAAAACAAATTTAGCGGGAGTGTTTACGTGTGTAGGCGTAATGACGTACAACGGCCTCGACAATTTCTGTAGTCCTATTCAGCCACTCGGTAACAACCATCGTTTTTCAGACACGTAAACTCTTCAAAAATCACCAGTGGGGTCACTGCTGATGTATCTACTGTCGTAGAACAAAACGTGATTTATCTCTTAAATTTGTGTCAACCACAGACCTTATTTCGAGCTATTTTCCAAAACCCTATGGAGAAAATGCATTGCTTTTTTGACGAAGGAACCGGAAGTGCTAAAAATGCTAACTTACTTCCGGGTTTTACGACGCGTCACTGCGGTTCTCTATAGCCAGCATGTGTAGTTCTGGGGACGGGTGGGGGAGGGGGGGACGCGGTGGACCCATTCAAATCCAGTTTTGGACAGTCTGCCGTGGTTCCATCCATGGGCGTCGCAGCCATTATATGAGGGTGGGACAAGTCCCCCCCACTTTTTCAAATAATTAGTTTAGACGCCCCCCCTTTTACCATGTGGAAAGTCCGTGAATTGGGCTGCAGTCGGATAGTTTAAAAATCAGCTCCTAAATTCTAACCCTATCGTCTATTCCTTGACCTCTGAGTGAAACGTCACAGGGTTAAGGGATAGTGGATAGGAGAATTCAAAAGGACTTAGGAGAAGAGACTGCGGTACTTTAGAGAATCCGAATGCACTTTCACTATCCGACGTGTTTATGATGCGCCAGCGGACGTCATTGTGTGCGTCTGCTGCTGTGGGGAAACTATGGAAACTACAGTTTTCTATACAGCGGACTACAACATGGATGTTTAATAAGAACGAGGGACTACTGTAAACTCATCTAGAGACTCTGCACCGTGCTCTGATGCTGCTGCTTTGCTTTATGAACGTAGACAACAGAGAAACATATTCTTCATGACCAAAGTTGGAATTGAAATAAAAAAGGAAAGTGAAACTTATGCTCGTCACCCTCTCCCTCTGGTCCACATGAATACAAATGATCCCAATACGACGTATGATTGTACTATGAACTAAAGATCTAAAAATCAATACAGATGTATTTATTATAAACGTTAGTCCTTAACATAGATCACTGTGTATATCACCATTCAAGCATCTTTTAAAAGTTGAACAAACCCCACACAGCTCAGTAAAGACTGAAATGTTGACTTTATTTGATAATTTCAGTGAAAACTAACGTTCATATTTCTCTTTTTGAGTATAATACTGATGAACGTTCAGAACAAAGCACTTTGGCAACTTACCACCTATGTTTTAAAATGCTTAATAAGCACCGTAACTTTCATGATATCATTTCTCCGTCATAATCGGTTGTTTCCGTGAACGGCCGACTGTTGAGTGACGGCAAATGCTGCGGCTGCAAGGCATTGTGGGGCAGCATTTTCGCTTCTCCTGTCGGTTAGGGAGGTCCAGTGGTTCCTAGGCTAAAGGAGGTTATAAAGGAAGTTTGAAACCTCCTTTCCTATCATTCTCATCATTCTAGAGAATTCGAACGGCACTTATCATGGCTGCCACTGAGGGACTTCTGGGTCATTTCACTCCTTTAGGAAGGTTCCTACGCTAAATGGACTATTCGACTTCAGCCAAGGTCTATCCACTCGCCGCACTCTGGAGAGCACTGTGTCAGTGCTTCACTATCAAATCCATTCCACTTGCTTATTGAGAGAATGCCCAAATCAATGAAACTCCGTTCCATGTTTTCACTGCTACTTTGTACCAAGGCAGATTCTCACATAGCGCGCGCATGTTCAAGGACTGTTGTCATAGTTGGACAGCTCAGACATGTTGTATGAAGCGATGCCGGTAGCGGAGGTAAGGCACACACACCAAATGTTCAGGAAATGGTTAATACAGCGAAAATCAAAGCTGACGATCTCTTGGTTTGATATGTGTTCTCCCCCAGACAACATGGACATAAGAACATTTTTGTCAAAGAAGAGGAAAGTAAATCATCAGCTGGTAGCCGTTAATCAGTTAACAGTGATGGCGGCGGAGGAGTTTCGTCTTTATGTCATGATAGAGAGATACAAATACTGAATAGTTTAGATGAGAAAAGGGATAGAAATGCCAGCTAGTATTTATCATGTAAACAGGGAACATGAATAACCCGATCTCTCTGTGCTCATGTAAACACCATGCATGGGTCCATGTAGAGACGCAGTCAGTGTGCTTTACTGGAGCCTCAGTTCGATAAGAGATTATTTTCTGAGTTCTTTAACTGTACTCTCTCTCAAAATGGTAATGTGCATTATGTTTTAATTATACTTCTTATCATTCAGAAGCTTTTTGTGTGTGTTTATGTTTTACTGAGTGCTTATAGGCAATTTCCATCCCAGTATTCAGTTAACTATTTATTTTCTGTGCACATTACATAGACTAGCTAAAATTCTACCTACTGCTTGGGACTTTGAGTCTTCAACATGTCCAATGTCACAGACTGGGACTTACTTTAGAGTCAGTTGTATTTACATTCAGTATGACTTGTTATGATTCAATGTGAAAGAGTAATACTGCTCAATAAATAATGATCACTTCACCACCTCTCTTGACATCTAGGCGCTTGAGAGTGAGTCAGAGGCAGAACACAGGGACAGTGGAGAGATGTCCATTGCTGAGGTGAGTGATGAAAGGGAAATAACAGTTTAGAGTAAATTGTGATGTGGACTCTCATCCCAGAATGTTAAGGAAATCAGTGGGGATATTGAACAGGAAACATTTCAGTCAAGGGGCATCATATGACCAATATAGACAGAAGAGCAACATTTATTTGAACATTTAAGTCAATGATACCATTCCTAGGTGAACTTAACATCTGTATGGAGTCAGATCAGTCTCAATTTTAATAAATGCTCACAGAAGGATTCACAAATGTATTTTGCGATTTATATATAAATGACTCTCCACAACAATATCTCTCAATGCACAATATTGTTATTGTTGTATATAAATGTACAACAAATGGGCATTTAAACTGCTTTTTATTAATTCAAATACGGCTCTGAATTAATAATCAAATATGTTTCCTTTCTTTACTACTGGATGAAATTACAAAATGTACCCATCATTTTCCTCATGCTAGTATAGCCACATAAAAGTATCAAACCACCTGTTAAAATGCACCAGAATACAGGAAATCTTTTTTTTTTCGTGGGGGACGACCCACACACCCCCCGTTAAAAATGGCCCCCCCACATTCAGGATGCTTCCCACGCCCATGGTTCCATCCCATTTCAAGTGCTGTTCGAGGCTCGGTGTAACCCTCAGAGCACACTCTCCAATCACAGAGCTTGGGGGTTTGTCAAACAGAGCACATGTGGTGTAGTCCAAACGATAGCTGGGGATTCTGGGTAGTGTAGGACTGTAGTGTGTTCTGCCATCCTTTAATCCGAAAAAATATTTGTTTCTCCGAATCGAAGGGGAAAAATACAAAAGCATTGCACACAATTTAAACCAATCAATGTTGTGTAATTAACAAGGATAATCTGGTGTTTTTTAGTCGATGAGTAGTGCAGATATCACTGTAAAATTAATCGACAGTAAGGGGAATACTTACTTCCGGGTGTACAATTATCCGTTATCCAATGGGAATGGACGCTCACATTGCCTTTAAAGGTGGGGTAGGTAAGTTTGAGAAACCGGCTCGAGATCGCTAGAATTTGGAAATACACAACCGGAGAAAATCTGCCACTTCCTTATAGAGCCCCTCCTCCAACACACACGAACGCGCACATGACCAATGAGGGCACGAGATAAATTTGTGCCCCGATGGAAGGCTGACAGGCAGGTAGGCCATCCAATCCGTTTAGCCGGCCCGGCCAAACGGATTGGTTGCACTTTTTACGGCTTCTACAGATGAAATTTTGTTATGGATTTTTTGTCAAAGCACTTAAGATATTCATTGCTATCGGGATGTTAAGAGCATTCCATGGAATATAACAAAAAGTGTATCTCGAGCCGGTTTCTGAAACTTACCTACCCCACCTTTAAGGGCAGCCTACACAAACGAATGCCGTGCTTCCATGAGCGTCAAATCCCGCCGCAGATGGGAATACATTGCAATCAGTTGAAAGCTATTTGCGTCCCTTTATGAAGCTGAAGGAGCCTAGGAGCGTCACAACTGCACGCCACGGGGACCCTGACCAAACGTCGCTCCTGGACGATTATGGAGTGAGAGTGTGTTGGCTAACCCTAACCCTAGCCGGACAGGGGATCGTGTCCGTCTCTGTGGCTTCAGGCTTGATCGCCATTCAAATGACAATATTTTTTTTATCACGATAGATACGATATCTCTGAAAAAGCATATCGTGGAGACCTAATATCGTCACGACGATATATATCGTCATATCGCCCACCCCTAGGACCACTTATATGAAGATAAGGATAAGAATGGATGCATTTTGCATCCATTCTTATCAAGAAAATTTAAAAAGAAATTTAAAAGTCTTATGAATTAAATTCAATATTTGCCAAATCTGTTGTAAAGTAGTAAACCAAGTATTTTGAGGTGCAGGCTCACCAAACATGCAGTCCTTTATCAGCGTGTCCTTGAAGGCCCTCTTCTCTCCCTTTCCCACCCAGTTGAAGATGCAGGCTAGACTGTTTGTCATGGCAGCGGATAGCATTCGCCGGATCATATTTTCCGAGTTGGTCCCTCCGACTAATGCCAGGCGGGTAATCTTAACAGACGAGAGAAAATGGTTAGTGTGCTACAGTGTACTATGTAAAGTAAGCGCAGCAGGGTGTGCTCTGTCAGCTACAGCCCAGATTTCTCCTCGGTCACAACCGGGTTAAAGGAGAATGTGGGGCAGCAGCTGCTGACCAGAAAAGCCGGTCAGGGGCAGTAGGGTGGAATGTTGTTGTTGGACAAAAGTGCGCGTATACATCGGGGCTCCACCCACTGTACCCATAGAGTCCAGTAGAGGGCGGAGCCTGTGAGAGATATAACGTTGGGTTACGTATTGTAACCCTTGTCATATTAGCACAGGCGGAGCCCTCTACTCAGGGCACTGTCTGTCCTATTCCGCTCGCTGAAGAGAGGTGTAGGATGATAGTCAGGAGGCGAGGCCTCCTTTTATACAGTGTGATGCGCGCGCATTCAGGTAGGCCCGCCCAAGGCCGGCTACGTCTATAGAAGTCTCAGTGGGAGAATGCTCGCAGGGTAAGGTAGTACCCATAGAGTCCAGTAGAGGGCTCCGCCTGTGCTAATATGACAAGGGTTACAATACGTAACCCAACGTTTCATACACCATGTGATGGCACTTATTACTCATCCTCACAATGCCCTTTTCTGTTCATATCCGTAGTCTGGATGATCTATCTGTGTGGCTTACAAGTGAAATTGCATGTGTGCAGTATGACACAAGGCATGCTTTTTCACCATTGCTGTGACAGAATTCTTTTATTTTTATCTTTTTTTGAAGCTGTCTATGCACGATTCCTCATTAACTGCTCTCTCAATACTGTTAAAATGATATGTTCTGTTTGTGCTCAATATCTTGTGAGCATGGTCCTGAACCAAATTAGATGAATTAGAAAAAATCAATTACTTACCAATTCCAGTAATAACACCGTGAACTAACAGATTATTAAAACAGTGAATTGTGAAACAAAATCATGATGCAGCACCAAAGTGAATTGAATTAATATTGCCTGTTTGTGCTTGCCTGTGTTTTGAGGAAAACTGCAGAATTAACTTTTTTAGTGATTACCCAAGAAAATTATGTCTGTTTTAAATAATCTAGTAAATTCCATGTAAACTATGATCTGCCAGGAAGGAGAACACAACCAGGAATAATAAGCCCCCTCATTTGCAGAAATAATTAGATTTTGCAAAAATAATCAGTCATGCTAATCTCCACGGGAGCAAACATAATTAAATTTGCCAGTCTCAAATTTGGAAATGCCTCTCTAAGAACTCAGCGACAATATTGTGTTTAACTTGTCAATAGTCAGTCGTTGTAAGTCACTTGGGGAATAGTTAATTAAAATAAGCCCTTAGACACTTAGTAATAGGTTTTCCTTGGTTAATTCTATGCTCCTCAGGGCAGGTTGCAAACACTCACTAAACCTGCAAGTGTTCATTGTGGTTGGCACACAGGACAGGAGCATAAGACAATGCAACAGAAAGTATATGTGTAATGTAGTATATTATTGACTACAGCACATATATATATGTTTGTAATTAAAGGTCAAATGTTTGCACCTTATGCAGTTTAATAGTTATATTTGTGTGGCCTTTATAACAACTTTATAACAACAACTGAGAGAGACTGGGAGTAATGAGCAATGACTGCCATCTACAGACAGCTGTGTGCAACTACTAAGAACTAAGGTTCAACCAACATGTGAAATGAGCTGACACGTTCTCTTTGGGCTGTAAACATATAAAACAGCTTATATGAAACTTGCTAATCATGTTGTTGAGGTTGTTCAGAGAGCGTGTCCGGGCATGCGCGCTCTTCAGGGTGGCACACTCTCTTTCTGCGTGCTCTGCGAGCCAATCACATTTCAGATAAACACAATATTGCGTCATTGTTATTGTGGTGGTTGGTGCTCCAGCTGCTTGCTTAGGCATTTCGCCATCATTTCGATTACACGTACATGCATTTAAAACGAACGGCTGGACCTTCAAGATCACACCAGTAAAATGTCGCAGCAAAAGGAGATTTCATCGGACGACAGTTTGCAAGGTAACTAATAACGGACGAAACATCTTGTAGCTAACCAGTGGTTATGCTAGCTGAACGTAGGGAATCACAGCGTTATATTACTATACTTAGCCCGGAGGTAAACACTCGATGTATCTGGATAACTTGCTATGTTAAAGCTCAACGCTACCTATGTTTTTTCGAGACGTGGAGAGCCCTACAAAGATTATAAACCCAGCGGCATAGTCAGTAAATAAGGTTTAACTGTATTGTTGTACCATCAAAATGACCTCAAGGAAGATTACAGGGTGCCTCTGTTTATTTTTCTAATTTAGCCCAGCCTGTGTGTTAGTCCCAGGCCCAGCCTATATAGAATCAGAAAACCTTTATCCACCCGACAAAGGGGACATTTACTTTGTGACAGCAGAGTAAAGGGCCAAAAATGGCTAAATATTAATAAAGAAAGCATAAAATACTATAGATACAAATAGAAATACGACAAATTACAATTTAATTTAGAATAATACACATCCAGGGGGACAAAACAACGTATAGACCAATGATGCCATTATGGATACCCTTCAAATGTAATGTGTTAAAACTATGTTTTTGGTTTAAGGTTCCTGGGTTGAGCTGAATTTCAGTGGCAATGGCTCTCAAAACACTAGTCATCATGGAAGCCAGGAACAAATCCCCATGTCCTTCCAGGAGTGTGACATGGAGAAAATGCTGGTAGATGCACAGCACGAGTCAGGCAAAAACAGCTCCAGAGGAAGTTCTCAGTGCAACAGGTTTGTAATGGGGGAAGGGAAGCACAGTTGTTTTACTTGTATGTTGTGTAATACTGATCATCTATGTGTCACACTTAACTGACCTTTTTGTGTTGTCTTCTTCACACTAGCCCTCTTAGAGCCCAGACCCCTCTTCTTCTGTGTAGAGGATCAGAGACAAACAGCTCACAGGTACCATTTTACTCAACATTTCATATGGTGTTTTACAGCATAATGTTGCTTTATTTAATATCAGTTATGGCCGAGTTGTTGCTTGATTTTCCACATTTACTGTTTTCAGTCAGATGAAGACTTTCAGGAAAGAAGATGGGAAGTGGAGAACATTATGAAGAAAAACGCTGACTGGATCTGGGACTGGTCCAGTCGACCTGAGAACAATCCACCAAAGTAAGTGCTCATGTGGTAACTCTTAGTATGATTATTTTATAACAAAAATGTGCTGTTAGGTATTTATAGATGCAAATCATTGATGACTATTAAACCGTCTGAATACAATTATGATCTAATCACCACATATGAGAAAATGGCAGTGATAACAATAATGGAACATGGTTAGCGAACAAATATAAAGCTCTAAAATCTCTTACACATATTAGTCTATGTATATATATATATATATATATCTATCTGAGACTGTGATTTCTTACTGTATTGTTTGTGTAAGTACAGGTGTTGATGTGATAATAAACTGGCACTCATTGATTTCTATGTATTCATAACAGTGAAACATTGATGTGCTTCTCTGTAGGGAGTTCCTGCTGAAGTACCCTAACCGCACGACCTCTCTCAGCATCAGGAACACCAGCGTCATGAAGAAGGGAGGTGTTCTCTCTGCTGACTTTCTGAAGCTTTTCCTTCCTTCATTAATCATTTCTCACATACTGGCTGTTGGCCTAGGGTAAGCCTCATAATTACATCTCTAGCTATGGCAATATTACAGTAACTCAGAACAACTAAAAACATTGCAGAACATTGCAAAAGGATTTATAAAAAAATGTTTAAAGCCCAGATTTGTATCACATTCAATTGATGTACTCGCCTATAAATAATCAAATAATTTGACATGATTTATTTGGTATTTTTCATATAATAATACATGAACATATAGACTAGTTTTCCATTTTGTTTTGAAACATCACTGATGCAAACAGACCTTTAACTGCACCCACACACCATGAATAATTTAGTGGTTCTCGAGTGTTAGTCTCTGCATTAAATGGCCTGACAATTACTTCAGAGTGATGGATTCCAGTGTAGTGTTTACATGTTTTTTTGCAGGACAACTGTTGTACCTCTAAACATATGTAGGATAGAAGATAACAGTATTGCAGTAACACAAAAAGCAGTTCCAAAACTCAAATACTCTGTAGAAAGTGGCAGCCCTATATTTTTTTCTCATGTTCAGTGTATCATATTTAGTGGGCAAACGGTAAAAATAACTCATAGTAGTGTACTATTTATACCTTTGTCATGTGCATTGTCAGAAGGTTATGTTAAGTTCCAGTAGTAATCAATGGTAAATATGTATGTTTATTAATTACTTAAGACAAACGTAACATGGAACAGATATTTTTGTATTGATAGTATTATTCTGATAAAGTAGAGCCTTCAAATGTGAACATCAGTGTTTCCCCTCTGTTTTTTTTTGGTATATTTTGTTCTCGGTACCATCTTTTTTGACATGTTTGTCTCTCTTCTTTTAGGATATACATTGGGAAGCGCCTTACCTCCCACAACACCTACTAAGTAGGACGGTGGTCTGTTGCGACACCATGTCACCTTGATGTGACCACCTCGGCATGCCTTAAAATGGGACCTTTTGACGATCAATGGGGGGTGGCCATGTGACACGGTCAAATTTCATTGAGGGCCCCTCTTAGCTCACACCTGTATTAGAGTTAAGGATCTGTCATTGCTGTCTCATGGTGTTTACTCCTGAACACAACAGTGACCTTTCCTCTGCTCTTTGCTGTAGTCCTAATTCTGGCCTGGACATGGCCGTTTTGCTGCTTCCTGCTCCTTAAATCTGCACGTTAGGGAACTATATATTGTACACCATTCCTTTTTCATTTTGCAATGAGATATCACTTTGATTTGAAAGGATACACTGAGTTTTGAAGATCAGCTTTGGAGAAAGGAAATTGTTTTGACATGTAACTTTTATTTGTTTTCTTATGGATCATAAGCCTCGTATTAACGTGACTGCATCTATTATTGCTTGCTCAATTATTTGCAATTGTGATAAGTATTAAAGAGGACTGTTATGGTCCATGATATTGATCATACTACACAATAAAAGTTGGAAATACACATATGGCCCTGATGGATTCTTAACCAGTATTCAAAAACATGGATTTATTAAGGAAAGGACCACATGCAGATGAACACAATTAAAATTTTATTGAACTTTGGTCAAAATAATAAACAAGTGAATACATTGCCACCATGTTAGGAATCAATGGACAAAGACAATGCATTAATATGTGTTGTTTTAATGTCATCAGTATATGTTTTGTGTAGTCAACCTTCATTTCTGCATTCACAACTACGGAGATAAGATCCACATTTGCAATACGGTTTAAGTTTGGGTGACATCCCTAATAAATGAGTAAGGGCACATGTACGAGGCCTGTCTGAATTTCTTACTTATTACATGATTAGGAGGCACTCTTATTACATAAACTGTAGGGTGTGCAATTTCCTCCTGTGTTTTCATAGACAGCCACATAGCAGCAGTATATGAGGACATAACTCTATAAAATAGGATTTACAAATAATGCACATGAGGTTTGTAAAACGTTTGGGGACATAACTTGTACAGTAGCTGTCACTGATAGAAGTAGGTATTAAGGCTGATTCCCTTTGTCCTGGGCCCCATCTTGTGCCATGTAGTTTCCAGCCTACACCCTAAACATGGTCAAAAACAAGAAATTAATCTCTTGACACCAACACATTATCAGTTGTCTCCCACAGTGGTTCTGAAACTGGTAGCCCCAAATGGTATTTCCATAACAAGTTTGCTTGATCTGCTCAAAGACAGTGGTGTGACTGGACATTTTCCACCTCTCTACAACATAAAAACATGCAAAGCAATAAACATGTTTTAATACATACTTCTAAATTTAAAAACACATCTGTAGTTTTAGTTTCTTTTTATTATGTGGATGACAAGGTGTACTTGAGTAGATACAGTCAGTGAAATTATGTCACCGTATTTACTGGGTAAAGTAAGAGGAAGGGGAAAGAAAAGAAACAAGTCCACTTTCCAAATTCATGGCCTCTTCCACCTGTAGTTTGGCCTGAATACATGGCCAATGGGGGGAATGTTACAGTTAGGCTTATTGGCCATTAATCCGTGCTTCAGAAAGCCCAAAATCTTTGAGATGATGTTACAACTTTGACAAGACGTCATTTTAAGGGCTTCCAAGAGTTCTGTCGTTAAATCATGAAATGAAGGCTTAAAATGTCAACACAAACACCAACGTTCAAGAGTTTGACCTGACCTCTAGGGAGTGCCATTCCGTCAATTAGACCCGAATTGGGTTTTCTGGGTCAGGTGGCATGTCGATTGCCCTGGTGCCAAAGGCAAAAACAACCTAAGCTCAGACTCAAAATAAAACAGGCCTATGGATCAACCTCCTGTGGCAAAAAAAGTAGACGCGTGCTTTCGAATTCTTCACCAGGAGAACAACGAGGCTGTTTCTTCTTATACAGATAGACAAGTAGTAGGCTTAACTACACAGGTACGGTAAAAGCCCTATCCTCTGGAGCCCCAAATCTTCTAGTTGATTTTGTCCTGGAAAATGTACAAGTTGTTGGTGGCTGCCACAGCTATCACGTTATCTTTGGGGTGCCAGGCAGTGTGGAGGATCTTCTTGTTGAAGTCCAGGCTGTCCACGCTGATCTCATCCTTCTTCCTCTTGCCACCAGTGGACACTTTGCGCGGTTTGAGTGTAGCCCGTGGTTTGCTGCTCTCCCGGGACGCCTCCAGTGTGATGTCCCGCCTGGTGTTGCGGTCAAACATTCGGAAGAAGTTGTTGTAGGAGCCGGTCATGATGGCACTGGTGAAGAGAGAAAATAAACAGTTGTCAAACATGAGAAAAACAAATACAAAGTCAAATAAGTTAGTAATATAGTAAAACCTATTATTTAGAAACACAATAAACAACTAAAAAGCAAAAGGCGTACAAGCGTTTGGACACATACCTGTCACTGCCATTCCAGCAGCACTCAAACTTGTCAAAGATACAGTCGTTTTCATACAAGGAGCAGAGCTTACTGCGAAGGTATTCATGGACCTGAAACAAAACGCAGAACTTTAAGCAAAAATATTCACTTGAGCCGTTGATATAGTTGAAGTGTAAATCGACTCAAGCAATACTTGGTCTTGAAAAAAAAATGGTAGAAAAAGTGTAAAGTAGCAGGGGAGAGGTACAGCACCACATGCTTGATGTTATATCACTTTGGGAAAGTCCTGACTTAATTGCCATGATCACAAAAATAGAACGTAGTGCTTTTCAGTCTATGTAAGAAATAGCAATTTATACAGTCCCTCAGAGATCATTTTTTAGGCACTGCACTGCTTATTATTGTTCTCACACACATGGTTACATGTTGTATTTGAAGTCACTAGAGAAGTATGTTTAAGCACCTGATACGTCTCCACTGGCCTGTTCTCCATGTTGAGGTCCCACACTTTGACGGAGAGGTAGTCACGTGTCATCATATAGCGTCCGCTGTGACTGAACTTCACGTCCGAGATGGAGGAGATGATCTCAGAAAAAAAGGATCGGCTGCTCGGATCCTCTGGCTCCTCAAAAACTAAAACAAAGATGGAAAAATCCCTGATTCTTAGTCCTAAATGTATACGCATTTTGTCTTTTTAATAATAGGTAACAGATATCAACACAATCTAGGCATGAAAAAGAAAACTACTAAAAATGAATATCTATCACAACCATATTAGTTTAGATAAATGTTTGACATCCAGTATTTTCTTCAAAAAAATACTGGATGTCAAACAATGGCAATATTACAGTAACAAATCTATCAAAAGTATTTATTAATGAATTGTTCTATTCAACACCTATCGATTGACTACACATTGCAGCATACAGTTGAAATACTTACACTTTGAGTGCCTGTCGCAGAGTGCGGCTGCTCGCATGTCACAAAGGCGGATGGTGCCTTTGCTACTGCTGTACACAAATACATTGCATTGGTGTGGATGGCACTCAGCAGCTGTGATTACTTCTGTCAGTTCCTCCATGTTGGCGGGCTTGATGTCTACAATATCTGGGAACACACTGTTAAGGAACAAGCAGTCTTATGTTTCATCATGATACAATGCAGAGACTATAAGCCACATATCGGACTACCTATGTTGCAAATGTATTATCTTTTCAATTTACACACGGCATCTATTGCACGTCTGTCCGTCCTGGGAGAGGGATCCCTCCTCTGTTGCTCTCCCTGAGGTTTCTCCCATTTTTCCCTTTAAACTGGGTTTTCTTCGGAAGTGTTTCCTTGTACGATGTGAGGGTCTAAGGACAGAGGGTGTCGTATTGTCATACTGATATTCTGTACTCACTGTGAAGACCACTGAGACAAATGTAACATTTGTGATATTGGGCTATATAAATAAACATTGATTGATTGATTGATATCGAATAGATGTATTTCTGATGACGAAAAAGGATACTAAAACTTCTGTCTGTGATTTCCATGTGCCATAGATTTATTCTTAGGTCATCTGCGGAGAGGTACGTTTCATGATCACTATTTACAGAAATGGAATTAATGTGATAGGTGTGTGCATTTGCAAAGATCCTCCGTGGGCTTGCTTCTACCATGAGATCCATTGGCATCAGTACTGGTACCTGAAACAAACAACATGCATCTTTAGACAATATATAGAAAAACCTGTTCAAAAATTAGACAGGTCTGTCGAATGATTAAACATACCCGTAAAGAGGTGATTCTAAAGGGGTCTCTAAGTCGTCCATCTTCATCTTTCAGGTTGTAACCTTCTGCTCTTTTATCTCTTTCACTTATTTTCCACAATTTGATAGTTTTATCTGACAAAAATAGATAAGAAGAGGACACAACAATTACCTGACAGGGATCAAGTTGCATCTTAGTTTCAAAAACTAACATTTCCAAATTATCAAAATAGATGGAAAACAAACTCTTACCATTTGTCGAAAGTAGAAAGTGAGCAGCATTTTGTTGGGGTAGCCATCTTATTTTATTAATTTTTTCCTCGATTTCTAAACTTTTCAAATAGTCAAATTCTGGCTCGTGACTCTGAAAAGTGCTATAGACGTTGTACTCCCCGCGCAAGTGTGGACGATTCTTTGACTGAAAACAAACACAAGTCATGTGGTTTAAACATTATTATTGCAGACAGTCAGGATATAACTTCAGACAAAATGCTGTTGATGAACACACTCACTCCATGTGAGCCTTACCTCTTGTTCATGTTGGAATATCACTACTCTTCCTCCTTTATCTCCAGTTGCAAGTAATTCTCCAGAATAGTTGAACTCAACTGTTGAGATTATGTCAGCTGAAAATGCACAGAAATCAGAGTGAGTCACTCTATAGCTCAGTTTTTACCATCATATTTCTGATGACAACAAGAATCATGCTACTGTGTTAGGCTACAGACTAGAGGCAATTCACTGGAATAAAGCATCACAGGCACACGGAGTCAAATTGAACAACATGTACACCAATTGAAGTATGAATGAATGAAAACAAGCATGATGTCACTAGACAATTTATGGACGCAGCCCATTGACGTCATGGACACGGTCGCTCCCCTTTAATAGCTTAGCCACCACCTAGCATACAGCTAGCGACACACAGTAATGCACAGGAAAGGGCGTTTGTGCAACTGATCCACCAACAGCATCGCAGCACCCACAATGGCCGTCCAATATTAAAACATGTGTAAACATCCAGCTATCGTGCATCTCATGTGAAGCCCACAGAGCATCCTCATCATCAGACCATCAAGCTAGCTTCCCATCGTTTTAGCCGAGCTAACGTTAGCTACATACCTTCCGCAACATCTTCATCTATCGCTCCTTTCACTTGAGAGAAACACCACTGAAAATCATTTCCTCCTGCAACTCCTGTAGAAAATAACAAAGCGTTAGTTTGTGTGTGACTCGGGTTTGGTCTGACAATAAAATGACCTGACAGTGACACAGTTTGACAACTAGCAACTTAGCTTGCCAGCGCTAACATTGGCTAGCTAACTTGCAGATTCAGGCCATCACACACACCAAGTGAGGTGGGTCCTTTGCCTCCCTTCAAAAGTAGCTTACCCGCCATTGCTTCATGTAGCAGCTCTTGCTGTACACGGCTTGCGAAACTTAATCAACCAATGAGGCTTGCTCGGAGAAATAGATAGCATCCACAATCAGTGTGAAGACTCGGGTCCAGATCTGTCAAGACCACGGAAATTATCCGAGATTTTTTTCTTCCAAAATGGCGCACAGTACATGGAGAAATGACGTCATGCACACATGCCACATCCTGGCTCTATCCATCCTCCTGAGCATCATATTGTTAAATGTGCATCCAGCATGGCTTTTCTATGCATTTAACTTTATGTGTTTACATTATATATCAATACCTGCCTATGCAGCCTGTTAAATCCAATTCAGATTATGATAGGTTGGTCAGATTGCATTCACACCGAGATGTTGAAGCCAACAAAACCAAATAAACAAAAAATAGCCTGCATAAACAGCATTAAAATGTTCTTATCTTTAAGTCTTTGGCCATCTACGTTTCATAAATGTACAGAATGTAAGTAATTGCTTAAGTCCTGGCAGGGATATAAGTAGGCCCAGGGCACACAACTCACACAAATATTAACAATTTATACTATCTATGATGACACTTTTTGTTGTTGTTGCTTGGTTGTTGTTAATGTTAGATAATCAATGGTCCTTCCTAACTCAAAATGATGTGACACCTTACAAGTACACCCGTTTGTATTCTATGGTCAGTGGGTGACATCTAGTGGTGAAATTATGAAAATCCAGTTTATATATGTTGGGTATATTCCACTTCTATAGGTATTACACTGAATGCAAACACATCCATTCTCTATTTCACAGACAACAACCTATGTTGTATTATCTATTCATCTATCTATCCATCCAACTATCTTTTCATATTCTGCTCAACCCACTGCTCAGATTCCGTAAAAAATATGCAATTTATATCTATATTATTTCTCTATTTCTGTGAGAACATTATGCTCAAATCGAAAAAAATATGTTGTAGCTTCGGTAGTTGTTTTTAGTTCAATGATTATTTTTCTTTAAACAGCATTCTCTTAAGGGTTTGTCAAGAATTGGGAGGAGGAGGATAGCCCATAGGGGAAAAAAGTCACATTCAGAAAAATACAAAAATTGTAAGTGCTGATGAAGTGTGAGAATATATCTGGGCCACATTTCTGTGGATAAAACAGAATACTTTTGTACTTTTCTGTTAACCAGTCTATATAAATACACTATTCAAATATAAACTATATTCAGCTGAAATAAGGAAGGGAATAAGAAAAAAACATCTCCTGTTTGCAGTTGCCAGTTTATTCTTGTATCCAAAAATAGCATAGTGGCCCAAAAGGCATCATTAACAAATGGTGCTCATTTTTAACCAAATATTACTGGTCCCTCGTGTAATTGAAGCTAGTTAATCACCTGTCCTCGTTTTAAGCCACTGTGATTATAGGCTTTGGATACACACAGTTGGTTTTGCCTCCATAGTGGTTTTAAACTTTTTGTTTGCTGCATCTGCAGATTGTCCTGGAGGTGCCAAGTGAACAAATAGAGATGCACCCAGAAAGACCTGGACCAAATCTCACCAAAACCTTCTCCCCAGCATCTCCCGAGCTGCACATTCCTCTCATCACTCACATAGTCCCATGGGGAGCAGCAGAACAGAGGCCTGGAGGTTAGGAAGACTATATCAATATCTATATATAAAGGTGGGCCAACTTGTACCTGCTGTATACATACAAGCTGGATGGTCTTTGGCTATTCATAGAAAACATTGTGACATTAAAAATGCTCACATATTTGAACTAGTGTAACAATTGTACATTATACATGTGTTCCCCAAAATGCTTGTCAAACTGCTGCAAAGTGTCTTTAAACATATACCCCATGTAAGCTTTAACACTTATAGAGTTTATAATCCAATTAGTAGTTTATAGATGTAGGGATTTGACCTTTACATTAAAAACAGATCCATCACCACTGTTGTAACACCATCGTTATTTTAAGAACCGCTTAAGTCTTTAAAACATCCTTGACTTCAACACAAGGAGCCCTGTATAATTCCACACTGCACCTAATGGGTTTGCAGTGGCTTTTACCTCCATCTGATGAGGCTGTGCAGATGTTACTTGTTGGATACAGTAAAAACAAACACTTGATTTGACATCATTATGAAGTGTGGTTAATATTCTATACGTAAGGACAGAATAAGGGATGCTTAATATAGCTCAGAAATAATTGAAACAAGTTGTTTTGAATTCTACAATGGTCTTTACTATGTATACAACTAATTAATTACAGTGTAAAAAATAGCTGCCTTGAGTAACAGCACACTATTAAAAACATAACAAACCGTTTGTATTCACCCTCGCAGTGTGAAGGAGAAACATTTGATCTGCGCCTAATTTGTGATTTAACAACCCGTACAGCTTAATTGTTGTGTACATTTGATGTTTCACATTTTTACAAGTTCATTGTTGTGGCTGTGTGACTGTATGTGTGTGTATGAGTGTGTTTCCTGCCTTGCCGTAGCTTCATCAGGTATAAGGAGAGGTGTTGACTTTATTCCGAGCCTCCAGTAACACCACTGACTCTGATAGTTCCCCATCCCGGTGGGAATTCATTATAAGACAGCTAGAGGCTGCTTGTGGATGGTTACTGTGCTGCCCGTATGTTAACTTGTCGCTATCGCGCAAGGCAAACATGTGGTGCAGCTGCTTTCTCTGGCTGTGGGCAACCTGGAGAGATTGATTGGTGAGCCTTCTGTTTTATCCAGGATCAGGGCCACATTCAGTAGACATGGTGCCTCCGGAGAAGCAGCCATTTTCCACAGAAAATATGGCTCATTACCAGCACAGACAAAATGAAGGTATATTGACTTTTTAACATCTTACAACATACCTATTTCTGAGCCGTTTAACAACAAGCATTTGTCTTCTGGAAATGTTTACTTTGTTTTATTCCCATGTAACTGAATGCGAAAACAGTCATGATTTTAACATGAGCTCATCGTGTCTCTTTTGACCAAATCAAACACGGCTACTGTCCTCATCTATTTCTGTTTCAATTTACACTCAAAGGCATGTGTGTAAATACCCTCACACATGCACCCGACACACATAAACACACCCTTCCCCCCACATTTGGTCCATCAGACAGTTTTGAACACAAACCATTGGCCAGTGGATGTGTCTGCTCTGCTCAGGGGCATAAGCTCTGTCCAGACCCTCAGTCTTAACTCTCTCTCTCTCTCACTCACACACACACACACACACACACACACACACACACACACACACACACACACACACACACACACACACACACACACACACACACACACACACACACACACACACACACACACGCACGCACGCACGCACGCACGCACACACACACACACACACACACACACACTCACACTCAAACACACAAACAGCAAAGACAAACACAATCAATTATTCAACACTCTTGTTTTGGCTCATGTGTTTTTTCTTATTATTTCTGTTCTGTTGTTTCTATAGCATCCTCTGGCAACCTAACAGCCAGGAGGCCCTATGAGTGAGATACGACGCCTGATGACTTGAGGTCTGTGTATGTCTTTGTAATTTAGATTGCAGAGTATAATTTGCATGCACAACCTTCAACATTGTCTCATTGTCTGAAGAAAATTATCCTTGCGGCTTTCCACAACTGAGGGTAGTCAGAGACCTGGCTTGGAAGGCAAACCTTTGTCTCCGAGTTTATTTCCCCCAAGAGTGGACATCTTCAGTGTGGTCATTCAGTGTAGTTAAACCTCACATTGATGCACACAAGCAATCATTGTAAATACTGCACTATCCTTTACTGTGTGCTATTTCTCTATCACTTGAACCTCTTTTGTAAGGCTCTATGCCTATATATGTTAGATATAGTTTATGTGCATGCAGGGTCTGTCATTGTTCAGTGTGCAAATGTGAGCACTAGATGGCACTATGGCACTTATTATTCAATGTCAATAGATAATTTCCATTTTGGAGGGTAAGTGTGTGCTGCTGAGTGATGATCACAAACTGCTTGTTTTCCCTGAGCTGATGTTGATATTATCATAAAGCACTCAGTGGCCACTGACATTTATTAATGAACAGTTTTGACCTTTTAATAACAAAGCAATTGTTTGGATTTTATTGCAGAAGTTTCCAGTGAAATATATATCAAGAATACTGAATTAGAGTGTAGAACACTGACGTTTTCAGTTTATCTGGAAGTCTAACTTGACATATTCAGAGATATATATATATATTTTTTAAAGGCTCAAGTGAACATCAAACAAAATACTCTCCCAAATCAATGAAAACAGAGAAGAATCACATTGAGGGGTTATATTAGATGTGAATCCTTGCAGCGATGATGTCCTTGTAAAAGATCATATTGTAAATAAGATGGGTTAAATTGCACTTGTAGCTTCCCTTCAAACAGTCAGGCTATTCTCTCGGGGGGGACAAGAGAGTGCTGCACACTCTTCCTCTAATAACGCAAGACAATGAGATCCCGGCTCATAACATAGGCCTCCACTATATAGAACAAGTATTGGGGGCTTAGCAGCTAATAAAGTGGCAAGTCTTCAAATCCATGTCAGAAGAGGAGAGTGCCACAGGGACCTTTCATAACACGTGTATGTGCAGGTTCAACTGCGGTGTAAAGGTTACGCATCCACATTGCACTGATCTAACCTGATGAGTTGCCTTAAGCCCCACACATTTCAAGGCTGTGTTTCTTATTTAAAGAAGTGGAACTGAATAATTCCCTCACCTTCTACAACAAGACAGGAGTGTGGAATGAATGTTTGACACGCAATACAAAATCTTCTGTGTGTCCTCTACTCAATTAAGTGCACATGAAGCGGTGACAATATTTAATTCCTATGTTGTTTCATATCTGATAAGCTTGTTTTACCACATATTTTGTATGTAGGGTAATTTAATTTCCCCAAATAAGCAAAAATTATAATTCACATCAATTTTGTTAATTGAATCATGCTGCCCTTTGAGTTCACCAAACACAGCCTCAGTAATTAGCCTTGATTGCCTGGTCTGCGTTTCATAAATGGTCTCTCCCGCTTTCTCTCTAGTGAACCTGTCCTTCATTGGAGCACAGACACTCCTCCAGCATTTCCACCCACTTTGTTTGTGAGTCTTTGATCCACAGTATTCCAGTTAAAGTTACACCCATGTGCTGCAAGTTGAAACTTTCAGCATTGTTGCTCAGGGGAACCTTATACCCGTGGCGCCTTCTGCTTTTGTCCTTCCCTTTAGCAACAGAACTCTCCTATGGTCCCGGACAAAAGACTACTCACGACACCATTTTATGATCTCTGTGATGATACCGTTTCCTTCTCCTGCTCGCATGTTACCTTCCTCTGCTCATCTAAGCCAACATGATAATGTATTAAAAAAAACATCATTAGGCGGTTTACCCTTGAGACAATTGTTGATTTGGAGAAAAAGATGATGACAAAGAAAATCCTTTATGCTTAAGATGTTTTTATTTTTTTACTGCCATCAAGAAAACTAATTTAAATCAGTACCTTTTTTATATGCTGCACAATAACATAACAATATAAGAACAGATGCTACCAAGTTGATAATTGAATAATAAAAAACAAAACTCTAATTTGTGTTTTTTGTTTTTCAATTAAATTGATGTGCACTATCAGCCGGACTGCCCTCATAATGCTCATTGTGTTCAGTGGATGAATGTGTTTGTGTGCACTTATTCATAACTCGCATTTAAATGAGCATGTATGGTAGTATGTACTAGAATTACACATGCATGTTAAGCCTAATTGAAGCAACAATTATAACCATTTTCTACAACAACATTATAATCTGGTGTGGAGAACACTTAAAGACAACAACAACAACGACAACACATAGAGTGTATTAAAGTAGAGTGTAAAGTGCTGCAATGTCTTGCCTCTCCAGTCTGTCTAATCACTATGTGAGTGAAACATTCATGGTACACTAGATCAGTTCAATATTTAATTTCTCAACAAAGACTACATGATGGAACAGATGCTCAAACTTTGTATGTTTCTCAGGAGAGCAAAACTCACTTTCGCTGAAGCTATTGAGCACAGAGATTGTGATTGTGTACAAGCTTTGTGTTGACTTCTCCGGGCTCTTCACCTATGCACTAAACGTACAGTCATGGATAAAAAGATGTTCAAACATGGTAAGCGTGCATAGTGAGTCAGTTCTCAAACCACGGACTGAATACATCAATTGTTTACATCCAGGGGCACTGAAAACTCATGTGTGGAACCGCATTAGTGATGCACCAAGGCTGGCCTTTGCCTCCATGTCACATTTCAAGTGAAAATTTGACTTGGCATGTTTACATAGGATTTCTTCATCTCCCTTTTAAACCCCTATGGGCAAACTGAAGGTGAGGGGAACTAAGATTATTATCCCCCGTTTCTCTGAGGAGCTTTTCTTTATGCACACCCTCGCAGATGTCGACATTTGGTTAGGCGGTGTACATAGAAGCCCCAGATTATCTAGCGCTTCAGGAAGTCTGTTTAGCTAAAGTTAGGAGTGGTTACTTTCCTGCACCTTCCTAATTTACCCTTGTGCTTTGTAACCTAGTCATACATCTGTGGTAAAGAGAGAGAAAATGATTAGTGATTGAATATTGCTGTCTATTAAAAAACCATAGGTGTACTTGTAATGATGTTCATATCAATAGGCTCCACTTGTGCAGACCTAGTCGCAGAAAGCGTAGCAGATGGTGTACTATATGTCATAATGCTATCAAATCCAACAGGAATTGACAATTGAAATCCCACCCTGGAGTTTGCCTCTTTTAGCTTTGGCATAATCTTCTCAGGATTTCAATTGCAAAGTCAAAGAGAATAGTCTAGCACACGGGGACTAGTTATCTGGGGCAAATGCGGTCTAAGGTTGACAATGCAAAGGCTATGTTTATGTGCATCACACTTACTATACTGAATGTTTCCCAGAGTGCAAGAACATCCTCCCCTGAATTCTATTCCTCTTCCCACGTCCCAGTGCTGCCGTGGAAAGTAGGCCAAGTGAGCACCAGGGCGTTGCTTTTTTAAGATGATCAGTTTGTCAGTGTGTTTTGTGCTCAGGACGGCTATTCATGTGGCTTGACTCTGTAGAACAAAGACCAGCATTATACAATTTGCAGCACTTCTAATAGCAAGGAAAAGGGAGAGGTTGGAAAATAGGGACAGGACAAGTGTGGATGAAACAAAGGCAGAAACTGGCTTGTACTCTAATTCATTTACTTCCTCTTTTCCACCTCTTTGTTGCAGCAAAAAGGTCCCTTGCCAGTAACACTCCTCTGCAGGATCTACTGTACTCTAGCTGGCATGGATTATTTTTAGCTATTGCTGTGCAGCTTTCACCTTGACTCTCACCATCTTGACATCATAATTAACATTTCTGTTAATAGTAACACAGTCCAATATTAATAGAGATATCTGACAAAAGTCAAAACTCAGATGTACAGTGATAATGAATTGCATCACTCATATTAAAGAGACCTTGCCAATCACATTTGTTTTATCACCTTAAGGATGGCAATTCCTTTAGGAGTAAATTAGAGGCACTGATGCAACATGTAGAAAAGATACATTTTGACATGAGTGACTTGAGAATTATGGGACTCCTGCAGGTGGGGCAGTATCACTGGAAGTTGGCAGTAGCTCCATCATAGGGGTCAACAGGCAAATTAAGTTCTCTTGAGTATTGAGGGAAAGGCTGTTGCCTGTGTGGTCATGCACATGGGCTCTAAAAAAAAAAAACAAGAAAAAAAAACAAGGTTAAAGCTGATGCCTCCCGTTTTGGAGGCCACATTGCCCGATGCAATATGTGCACATCATACTTACTGATGAGAATTGTAAATGACCTTAAAGTCACATTTTTGCAACCGTTTTTCTGAGTGCACTCCATTTGGTATTAGAGCGCTTATATTAAAAGTTAATATGTTCCGATTTAGGGCTGAATAATCACATTTACCTCACTTCCATCAATGCCACTGAGAAATGTGAGGCAGCGTGATAAGTTTTTTTTTTTTTAAATAAAGAATTTTAGACAGGCCTATAAAAGCTGTGATGGACACAATCAAGACGTGGCTGCATAAGAGCGAAGGTATGCTGGATATTTGGTCATGTGTATTTTGGTCTAAATTTCCAGGGGATATTTTAGATGTTAATAGCCCTGAAGTGGTCTCGGTTTCTTATTTAATTTCTCTCGCCTTCTTTAAATGTAATTCGCCCACAGACTGCGCCGCGAGGCTCTAAACCGCGCTGAAACTCTCTCATCATTTCCACAGCAGAATGGAAATGCAAATTGTTCGCACGGGCAATGCCCTTGACAGAACTCACCACTGCACACAATTAACATGAACACTCTGACAGAAGTTAGTGACGAAATGTGAGGTCACACCAGATAATGTGCTTGTGTTTATTTGAAAAGTCCTACGTTGTCAAAAAGAAACACACGTGGAATGTAAAGCCAACTCTAAATAATATTTATAATAATAATTAGCGTTTAAAAAATGTCAATGTATCTTAACGTGACAATTCAAATGTTAGACATGTAAACAATAATGCGCTGTCTTCTTCTTAGTCTTTAGCTGTATACATACGCTTTTTATTTTATTTAAATCGTCAGTCTTGTGTTTTTTATTTATTTATAATTAACTCGGTTAAGTATTTTTTTTTTTATATATATAGTTTGTCCTTCCCATAAACAACAATATTTTGGCCGCTACTGGGGCCGGGGAGGGGGTGTTAGATAAACCTATGTTGAGATTTAGCTATCTTGTCACTGAGGAACACAGCTGCCTCATATCGACACAATGATCTCAAGTGTAACCAACGAGGGGCGCTGTCCGTCTATCAGCTATTACTGCCTGACACGAACAGCCTACATGATTGATCTCATCACTCTTGGCCATTTGTGTTTTACCCCTATAATTAAAAAATAACGTTCAAACTGTATTTTAATTTGATATTTGAATATGTCATATCAAGTGTCGCGCGTCCGTTTATTAGGCCTATAACGTTAATAGCTTCTGGAAACAAAGTTTGTAAGGTGTCTGTCATTGTAATGAGGTATTAAGCATTTTATTAATTTAAATTGAAAAAGATCTCATATATATAAATATTGTCTGTTTTCCACCACTTTTGAGAAAAAATCTCAAATCACAGATATAAAAGTTGACCCTTTAAAATAGCTACAAGTGATATGATTATTTAAACAAAGACAGTACACCTCATAAAAGAACATTTGAGATTTTCTTTGCGCGGCATGTAACATATGGCTACACCTAAATAAACACATCAATTATTTAATATAACTTAAAGTTTAACTAAACAACATAGTATTCGTCTAAACAATGGAATAATATTGAGTTGCTGTAAACAATAAGTGGGCTGACTGCCTATTTGTTCCATATGGAGTTTGGAGTGATGCGTAACTGTAGGCGTATTTGATTAATATTTAATCGGAATAAGATCACTTTAAAACAACCTCTGTGATAAAGCCGTGAGCGAACTTGCTTGGTGCGTGCTAATAAGATTTCTTTCTTCCTCCTTTTTTGCCCATCATTTCATTAGGAAACAATGCAGGTGAGCGTGATGAAAGTGTTGTCCCAATAAAGTGCATGAATGGACAGCTGGGCAGCGGCCGGCTGATTGACTTTGCCTTGACATCTGGGAGGCCCGCTGGCCCCTGGCACGCGTATCGGCTGATGTCGCCATTTACATGCAAATTTAAGGAGATCATGAGGGCCTCGCCCCGTAAATTCACACAAAAAAGAAGACGTCACCCTCAATACGGAGGAAGCTCGTCCCGGCGAGACGGGAGGTCTTTGGAGTCACCGTGTACATTTTTATTGGGAGCCACGCGTCCCGGGGACTTAGGTTTTATATCAATGGTCCAGCCCAAATCTTTTGGGGTTCATCTATTGTGCCCACTGAATAGAAGAAAGAGATAACAGCCCCCCGTGTCATCAAGCGGTCATTTTAAACGAGCATTCAGCCTGGTTCAATGCGGCCAAGATGCAGAGATGAGGCAAACAGTTTGTACTTGTTTCCCTGCTCCTCACCCCCCACTTACCTCAGGAGTGCAGTTAGGAAGCAAGCTTTTTTTTTGTTGTGAAAAATTAGAAAATGTGACTATGATCCTCTAATTCCACGCCTGTGCAAAGTTGTCATGCATGCAGCCACTAAAATAAACGGGGATCAACATTTTCTTTTATTTTGATGCTAACATTTCACCTAATGATGGAGAGCGCATTTTCCACGGTGTAAGCCCACCACGCAGATGATCCCACAGAATGAGCTGAGACGGATTCAGGCTCCGCGCCTCAGTGTGTGGAGCAGCTGACTCCCTCTCTCCACGTCCAGATGGCTCCTGCACACAGATTTGCATTCATTTTCCTCTAATATCTTCTGAAATAGCGGGGCAGCTGCATTTGTTGTCAAATACGGTTTAAAACTCCCTTTCAGGACAGCATCGTTACCTACGTGACGGGTGTGGAGATCCATTTTCTTTCTCCAGTCAACAGTATCAGATCTAAGAGGATTTGTCTCAAAGTCTCCTAATTTGATAATCAGATTTAAATCGCCTTGGTGCGTGTAATCAGGGGTTAAATTATAATAAGCGACTTGAAAATGTGCAGCAAAAAAAGGCAGAGTGAGTTGTGTGCTAAAAAGAAATGTGCAATCTCGGTAGAACAGACAAAAATAGTTACAACATGCGTCTCGGTTTGTTTAATGTAGAACAAAAACTTGTTTTTTAAAAGGGCCCCATTGATTTTTTTTTTACCCCCACAAATTAAATCTTGGATTTTTCTTAAATAATAAAAATAGTATAACATCCACACCCTCATTTTGTGACTGGGCAATTTGGCAATAGATTGTGTAGAGGTGAAAGCAACAGCTTATAATTCACTTATCTTTGGCAGCAGCTATTAACCCTCAGCACCAGCTAGATAGATTGCTCAGGATATAGCACACATCTCTCTTCCTCGCACCCTCCCCTCTCTCCCTCCATCCTCTCCTCCTTTTCACCACTAATGAACCGAATTGCTTGCTTGCCCCTCTCGGACAGAGTCGGACATGTATGGCAGTTGGCTCTTTAAAAATGATTAAGATGTTTCTGATTATTACTGATTTTTCAAGACGTGCATGAAATAAAGAAGACACAGAACCATGGATTTCCTGAACTTTGTTTAATGTCATGAGACACTGTGGCTCTGATTTTTATCCCATAAAAAGTAATCTTCTGTAAATGGCACAGCGGTGGGATTGATTTGTTTTCACATTAATAATATGGATACTAAGGAACTGGGTTTCAAACTTTGTTCATATGTTATTCTTAACGCCATAAATTAAATAAATCCACTGCTCTGCCATGCAAAACAATTAAAAGTAAATCATCTGTTGTTAATCATTTTCAATGAAAAGTAAATGTAAATTAATAAATAAATGTATAATCATGTCTGATTCTGTGAAATCAGTGTTCAATTAATTACATTGTAATTACAGTAAAATAACCCGCAGCATGGAGTTAAACATGCACAATAGAAATATATCAGTTATGAAGAAACATGATCTGCTGTTATTGAAATATGATTTATGGCCTGTATTCACGTATCTATTGAGATGCTTTCGATGCATTAGTGAACAAACAATCTCATCAAGTCAATTTGTAATAATCACAAATTTAATCGAATAAATATGTCAAAGACTATTAATTCTAATAATAAAACTAATCACGGAAATTGCAATCATCAGGCCAGCTAGAAATAATAAGCAAGGAATTCCGAGTTATTATCATGTATTATTATTTATATTTTTTCTCATTATGTGTGATGGTTACACCCGGTCGAATTTTCCATATCATTAAAAAAATCAAACTCACCACATATAGGGCCTAAGCAAGAGGAAAAGTGGAGCGAATGAGTGTTCTCGGGCTGCAGCACTATTGGGCTGCACCGTACAGAGGAGCGCCACTGCTTAACAGGAAGCGTCAGAGCTCCATATTTGGGCAAAGCTCCGCCTCTTCAGCGTCATATTCTGACAGCGCCTCTCCCGTGGGTTTAGAGTTTTGGCTCCCGGGAAAGATTTCAGTCCTCGGGGAAAGAGGGCTTAGTTTTGCATGTTCCCATCCATCCTGCACGACGCGAAAGGGCCCCTTATCCACCTCTCCTGTGTACAAGGAACACCTCCACTGGTGATCAGCCTTTGCCTGTGTTTGTCTTGTGGAGAAGCAGCAGCACCTTTTCAGGAGTGGGTTTTTTATTCAACAAGAAGTCCTGAAGGTTTTGGATGCGGTGCTTCAGGGATGTGGGCACTTTGAGAGCAGCATCACCCACAAACATACAACAACTGCCATCGATTTTTCTGTGAATAGCACAAAAAAAAGAAAAAGAAAAAGCATAGAGGAACAATAGCAAAAAAAAAAAATCTTGTCTGTTGAACAATTCACTTTTGCAGTCTGTGGATACCGCTCTAACTAAGTACAGCACTTTGAGAATTGTTCACATCGGACGGACTGAAGAGGGAGGCAAGACCTGTGGACCGGGTTTTCCCTCGCAAGTGTGAATCGGCTCTCGCTACTTATCCTGTGAAAAAAACCAACCCTAAAGGATAACACGCTTGGAGGTTTATTTCCCTTATTTCGCAGGAGGCTCTTTTTCACGCAAATTGTCCTAAATGTTTGGAATTCAGGAAACTATACCGCGGGGTGGGACGACGATGAAGGAGGAACCGCTCGGACTGAACTCGGTCCGCTCCTGGATGCACACAGCTGGGGTGGTGGATGCAAACACAGCCGCCCAAAGGTACGCATGCCAAAAGCATCTGATTTTTCTCACGCATTCCCTCCTCATCATATCGACCCCTCAATCCCCTGAATACTCTGTATCAATTACGGTCTCCCAATAAATGCCCCCCCTTCGGCTTTCCCTTCTTTCATTACATCAGATTACCCATTATTGTGACAAATCAAGAAATCTCCCCCGTACTCAAGCGTGCTTCTGCATCTCCAATGTTTCCATCAGCTTCTCCATCATCTAGTATCCCCGGTGTCCGGTGCTTAACCGACATGGTCTCTTGTTTTCTCCCCGCAGCGGTGTCGGCTTGGCACGGGCACATTATGAAAAGCAGCCCCCTTCCAACCTCAGAAAATCCAATTTTTTCCATTTCGTCCTGGCTCTGTATGACAGGCAGGGTCAGCCCGTGGAGATCGAAAGGACAGCTTTTGTGGACTTTGTGGAGAAAGATAAAGTAAGCGTTGTATTTGAGAAAAAATAACCTGCACCCCTGTACATAATCAGCACATGTATCGAAATTATGTTCCCTGGAATGGCAATGGGTTACCAAGGGGAAGTCACATGTCGTATTGATTTTTTAAAAACTCAATTTTTTGATGACAGAGAGTCGTTTTAAAAACTAAACCTGTTTCTCTTCTTCTTGCACAGAAAGTATATGCATTTTTGTCAACACAGAGACATGTGGTGGTGATGGGCATGTTCTGTTGATTTTTACAAACTGTTGTCTTCTGCAGGAACCAACCAGTGAAAAAACTAACAATGGGATACATTACAAACTACAGTTATTATACAGCAATGGTGAGTGAAACTGTCTTTATTATTTTGCAAACACTTGCAGATATATCAGACATGAGTTTGTCCTTCAGTATAAAACCACATACAAAAATATTGGTAATAATCATAGTAGTAATTATAAATATTACAATATTAATAATAAAAGCAGTATTTATAAATGTACTAACTATCTGAACAGTTGATGTTTTTTACGAGATGTTCTTTAACTTTTTTGGGAGAGCTTTCTATTTTTTGTGTTTAAATGCATTGCAATTTTTCAAAACTCACAAGTGGCCTTCTTTTTTGTCTCCCCAGGCGTCAGAGTAGAACAGGATCTTTACATACGGTTAATCGATTCCATGACGAAGCAGGTAAGCTGCTGTTACACTTGTTTCTATACGCATACAGTGCAAAACCTGCTCACATGCTTAGTTCAGTTGTGCAAAACCTTAACATGCCGTGCAAATCTCGTCACCCCTGAGATGCATGCACCACACTGTTTCCAAAAAAATTAATAAAATAAATAAATCTGCATGCAAATTGGAAGTTGTGGCACAAAATAAAATAAAATTACCGGTGTAACAAGAACAGACAGCTTTCATTTGAACTGTTTAGGTTTGGCCATATCATATTGCAAGACTCCAAAGTCAATTGAACTCTGCCTGAGTTAGGCTTCTTTGTGGCTCACATTAAACATTTAACCACTACGTCTGCTCCATATGATCTGATTTGACTTTTCGTGAAAAGAGTCAAAGGTGACGCTCTTTACATATATATATATTAAAAAAAGTGTCAAGTATTATAATTATAAATATACATATTTTTGCAGAGGTGCATTTCACTTATCTTCCTCGCAAACATTTCTGACCCAGAGCCCAACGCGCATAATGAAATAATAACGTCTTAAAGCACATGAAGCCAACGCAAAGATTTGTAAAGTGAAATATAATTTGGGGAATAAAATCAGACATCCTTATTTTACCTCTCCACCTGGTGTTTTCTTATTAAATGGAGGGTTTAGGTAGAGCCTTCTGAATAGAGCCGTGAAGCCTGTGCCACTGCATGGTCACAGTCTACATTCCTGTGCGAATGATCCGAGTCAATGACGCAGAACAAGCAATTTATGGATTTCTGTTTCTACAGCTGCAAACACCGCCATAAATCAAACCAATATAGATAATCGCCCGGTTCCTAGAATAAAAAAAAGACAAGGAAAAAGAACACATCAGGTCAAGTAGAACAGCGTTTAAAAGCGGGATAGTGATGCGACCTGGTTCAGATATGTCACTTTTTCCAAAGTCAATCTCCCATATTATATCTCATATGCCCTCTCGCGTTGCAGAAAAAAAATCCTTAAAAATATAAATTGCTTAAAAAAATTAAATAAATGTAAGGCTGTATTTTTACGTGTAGCCTATTTATAATATTTTTTTAAAAAAAACGTATTTTGTCAATAATGTGGTGCTTTGCCTGCGTTTGCACTTGGTGCCGGTTCAATACGAGGGAGTGAAGTGTCTATCCTTAGAAATGGAAGAAGGAGGGAGGGATCGAGGGAGGGAGAGAAAAGCGGCAGAACTGATAGCTCCACGCCATCTGTTTCAGCCAATGCTCAAAAATTACTCAACCGTACCGCCAGACACCGCTTTTTATCCACAGAAAGATCATTGTTAGCGGCTCAAAATAAACAACAGATTGCCCATTAACACTTTCCCCCAAATATCCCCAGATTATAAGCATATTGATGACACTTCTATTGGATCTCTCCTTATGAAAATCTCTCTGTTTCTCTGTCTGCCTCTCTGAGCCACAGGATATTATCGAGATTAATAAAAAAATACAATTGAATGTTATTATTATCATCTTATTCATTAGCATTAATTTTGTTATAGCTGCCATTACAAAAATGGTGTTGTTATTTGTATTATTAGTCATAGTTATTTTTGTAATTGTTTAATTTGGTTGATGTCATTGATGTTTTTATGAAATAATATAATTTATACCACTGATTTTGCTGTGATTATCTTAACTCAATTTGAATTAGCCTTTGCACTCTTCTAATATATGCTGCTGTCCTTAGATCATGTGTATTCATGCCCTGATTTATGTTATGAAGTGAAAAAATATCAAACATGTTAGTGTAATTATTTGTGTGAATTAATGTGTGTTTAAGAAGTGTCTTTGTTTTCACTTTATTTCCATCTCATTTCCTTTCAAAGGCCATAATTTATGAGGGTCAAGACAAGAATCCAGAAATGTGCAGAGTTCTTCTTACCCATGAAATTATGTGCAGGTAAGCATTATTTTTTCTTCTTGTCCATTTTGCAGATCCATGCAAAAAGTAATTCCCTCCCCTTCAATACGTTTTGACACTCATGATGTGATGTAGCAATCCAGACTGTCCTGTGGTCCTCCAGCAACCATGAGAGAGCTGCTGTCATTTCTAACTTTGATATGATGTGATTCAACTTTGATATGAATATGAATATGACAGGGTAAATAACTGTCTTTTTCAGTGACTTGCAATTGAGTGTATGATAAACAGTCAGACACAGGGCATGAGTTATGCTTTTACATTTTTATCTTTAATTTTCTTTTCTAAGACGTAATTTAAGCCTGTGTTTTCTGTTAAGTTATGCAGAGGCGTTACATGCCATGTGTAATTTCTTTCCTTCATTTTAGCACAGAGTCAGTTCTCGGTTGATCCCACCTGTCAACAATGATCAGCGAGCCTTTTAGCGTCATTTAACCACGTAAATCTCAACCTCTCATATTGCGCTGCTATTCAGCGGTGTCATTGATACTAAAAGGAAAAACGCCTTTTGTTGTTATTGTTGAGCTCAGCATGAGCTTTGTGAACATTGAATTCGGATACTGTCGGTTAACCTCTCCTTTGTTGCACCGGTGCATTGTTCAAGTTACTGCTTGAGAGCAAGTGCAGCATGAGAGCTGAGAATGATTTGTCTTTTTCCATGCATAAACTCATCACTCACGCTCAATTTATACATGCATCCATCACTTATTTGTGACACGTTGAATATGCTCGTGCTCTAGAGGTAATATTTTTTTGTCAAGAGGAAGTGCGTTTTGCTGCTGAATAAAAAACTACTTTAACTGCTGCCTATTATCAGATAAGAAGATATACATAATAAGAACTAGTATAATAAGAATACTATTTTCATGTCTTAACTTATTATATCTTATTTGTTAGGCATGTCATACATATAGTTTTTAAATTATTTTCTTGCTGTAATACACTGCGGCACCTTAGCTATAAAACACATCTTTATTACTGCTGCTAGAAAGTCATGTAAATCAGACATATTTAAATAATGTGTGGCTGACTGACAGTAGCTTTGCACAAAATCTTTGTTTTTCCTTCAGCACCATATGGAATAAATCAATCTTATTCACATATGTTTATATGTTTTCATTTCAAATGGAAGCTAGGATGATGTATTTGTTTATTTTTGCAGTTTTGATTCAAGTCCCAATCAAAGTAGTAAAAGTCAGCTAGCTATAGGCTTAGGGTGGAGATGGCTGAAACATGTGGTGGAAGATAGATTAGTGCTTTTGAGGCCATAATTGATAAATGCCCTGCAGAAATATTGGTTGAGGGTGGCACCTTGCATCTCCCTCAGAAATAGCAGCTTGGCAATTAGAGGTAAACAAAAGCTGAAGCTGTGAAAAGTGACTCCCCTGCCTCCTGGCCCAATCCCCACTCCCCTCCCCTCCAACACTAAGCCAAACAACACAACATGTTGTTTTCACCATTTTTATCAGCCATCAGCATCAATGGAATGGATAGATTGAGTGAAGGAAATCTCATGGCAATTTCCCCCCCCACTATCAAAACTACTCCTAGGCACTTAATACATGTATGTGATTTTCTGTGCATTATTTATTTATTTTTATTTATTTAGAAAAGTATTGCTTGTTCTCTAACACCCTGTCTGTGTTCCTCTAGCCGATGCTGTGACAAGAAAAGCTGCGGAAACAGGAACGAGACTCCATCAGACCCTGTGATCATTGACAGGTAGGCAGTGTGCAGCTTCTTCTTCTTCTTCTACTGTGTTTGTGACCGGGGACTGAGTAAGTGAATGGGTGAGTGTCTGAGTGACTAAATGGATGAGTGACTGAGTGGATGAGCAGGCACATGGATGAACAAATGACTTCCCTCCCGGTGTGCCAGACGGCCCCGTTGGGCTGACTTGCATCTTATAGCCTCAGTGTGGGAACCGTGGGTGATTCTGTGTGAGTGTCTGAGGGGCGTCTTTCCCAGGTACCTGTGCACCGAGGGGCGGTCACCACCTGGATAGGGTTTGTTCAATCACAGGTGGTTCAATCACTAGAGGATCATGCTGGGAATACACCTAATTAGCTTATAGGCAACTTCACATTTATCTGGCTGGCTTCCCTTCTTTGTTTACGACAGTGATGCTTACAGTGTCAATAGTTGTTTTTCATTGACTGTTTCCTTCGCTCAAGTTAGCTGAGAGCTAGATGCCATTACATTTTCGTTTTAGAAGTGATAAACATTTTATGTCTACTGTCTCGTCCGCCACATTTATAGCACCTTCATCACCTTCTAAAGAGGGGGAATAAACGCTCTTCTTTCAAGCATTGACATTTTTCCCACACTGTGAAACTATACGTCCTGGTCAGAGTGCATATGTTTAGGCAGTTTAGTGGATGTGTGTGCGTGGTGGATAGGGTGAGGTAGGGCGGTGTAGTTCGAGCGTCGATCTCAATGTAACTCTCGCCACGTAGCAGGGAGAGACAGCAATGCTAATGTTTGACTAGCCGGAATCACTGTTTGCTTAGTGGAGAATGCCTGGTATCTGACAGAGGGGACAACTCTCTTATTAGTAATCAAATAGGGCTGAGCAGTTGTTGCTGCCACTCCACTCCAGCGGCTTCTCATGCATCAGGAAGTAGGAGCTGGCTGCCCTGGGAGCCTGGATGGATTACCAGAGCTACTGCTGTCTGAACTCAAACTCACACAGACACACGTAGATATACACACACAAACACACAAGCATGCACATCCTCGTAGGCATGCATGGTGCTTGTATGTTTATGCTCGAGAGTCACAGTGCATACAAAAAAAAGTAGAGGTGTTTAGGACTATGTCAGAAGAGCACTTTTTTAGCTGTATCAGATACCAGACAGACTGCTTAATGTGTTAGTCAAGTGCATCTGTTAGTGAATGGATAGTGCTAACATTAACATATAACTTGAGACGTCTACTTTGCTTAATTTCCGTCGCTTTCATGTTTGCTTTGTGTCGCTCTGCTGCCTTTTAGTGCTTAGAGTTTCGCACACCATTGTTCTTCAATCTGCAGGACAAAACATGTAACATAAGTACAATAAGCAAAATGAATGCATGGAGAATTAAAGTCAAGAAAGAGGGGTGGGAAAAAAAAGAACAGGGAAAAAAGAAGCGGATGGATATTGTAAGCTCAACTGGCTCTGGGAGGGCTCGGATTTTCATTGTGACGAGTCTGAATAGGAGTAGAGTATCCCTTTCCTTGCACAATGAGCGGCTCTGTTGAAACACAAAAGCATATGTTCCTCATTAGACCCTCCCATTGTCTCCATGTCGTAACTATGAGCCTGTCAGCTCACCCCAACAGACCCACACAGGTTCCCAGTGACTCGCAGAGTGGGGTGCCTGTGAAAGGTTGCAGGGTTTAGCGTGAGTTACGGATATGGCCAGAACACTCTCACTACGCACGATTATTTACCGCAATTGCTTGACTTTTCACGATGTGCATATGGACAAGCTTTTAGTTAAAGCTTCCATGTTTTACAGGCATTTCTTTTACATCTGTCATTTTCTCATGCACATCATTACAGGCACCTGTGTTGCGGCCGCTGCTGGCAGAAACTGATTATTTCCAATTGAGTAGAACATAGTTGAGTGACATAAACCAAGTTTTGATTGTTGAATCAGGCATGTCTCATCCGTCTACAATGACAGTATGAAAACCAGCTAGCACTGCCACATTTCCGAGAGAAACAGTAGCATGGCCGAACCTTAAGAAACAGATTTGGAGTGAATCATTGATGGCGTTCATTCCCTGTAACATTTTCCCAGATGGTAAGAGGGGAAAGCGCACACAGCTAGCTGGCATCTAGCAAGACATTAACTGGCGTTCCCATGGATCTGGCATATCCAACGGAGTTTGGGAAACTTATCATTCCAAATGTGTCCTATTTTCCTGCGGTCAAGCCAGACATCTGTTTACCCTATTTTCTCTCAGAGTTTTGATACAGATTTTTGAAGAGGAAGGGTTCTCTTAACAAAAAGTTGGCCCAACAGCTGTCACAAAGTTGCAGCACTGCTTGGTCTTTAAATATTTCAGCACTTACATTTGATGCCCTTGCATTATTCATAATTATTTTTTGGATGAAGAAAGGCCTGTTTTTGTTGCATTTGGGTGAGTTTTTATGTGTTGTGATTCAAATTTCAACATCGTTTGGGAAAGTCAGTACATATTTTAGTCTATAAAAAAAGCCTATTGTGTTTCAACAGTGGCCGCATACTTTTCCCATACAGTTGGAGCTTACATTAAACACAAAAAATACGGTACATTTATCTAGTGACTAATTGTAGCACTTATGCCATGACCGCATGGCTTTGCAGTTCAGTATAATCATCTCTCCTTTTTATAAATCCAGCAGTGCTACACATGTCACATTTATAAGTTAATGATGCCTTAAAGTAAGTGGGGGTGTAGGTTTATTCAGTCAGTAATTTGAGTCTTTAGAATTATAGTGATGAGGTACCCAATATCTGATTAGATGGTTTTCCCATTTACAGTGCATGTAGTGTATAGCCAAACATAACTCAATTTGCGATGACGCTCCTGGTCTGGAATCTGTCTTCACTCTCTTGCATATTGACTTTGTCTTCTCTTGTGTGAAAGATTAGATACATTGTTCAGGCTTACACATGGATTTTGTAATAATACAGCACATGTTGTTGAAAGAGGAGAGAAAATGACTCATTCTGCATGTCAGGGTTCAAAGGTCACTTTTTACTCTGAGAAGCCGGGGCAATTTATGCAAGTGGAATGGAGACGAACGGAGAGAGAATGTGATATCAATGTGTACTCTACCCATATATGAATTTTGGATTTAATTCATGTTCATACAGTTTAACATTTTGTGTCAATTTACGCTGCCATTCACCAACCGATTCTGGACCAGAACTAAACATGTCAGCTCCATTTATTCCAGCGGCTACGGCACTCCCTTTCACTTCCTGTCACAAAGGTCAAAGAGCACTGACCTTTGGAGAGCAGCCCAGCCACTGAATAATTCATGACATTGACTTGTTTTTTCCCTTATTTTTCCCCTTGTCTCTTTTTTTGGTCAGCACACATGGTTGTGCTGTGGGAGGCTTTTATTCATTTAGCTCATTTATAAAGGCCTCACCGCACCTGTTCGTGTGTTAATGTGATTACATTTTGGCCTAATGTACATTTTGCTTAGCTTTCCGTTATGTCCCTCATTAGTGAGCCTGTATTTTCTAAATGACTTTGCGTTATCGTTCATTTGTGGAACACCTACGAGGTCATTTCCCAGAGTGCACTTGACTTGTTGTCAAGTTGTTTACCAGAAACAAAAGACCGCAGCCTTAGAACGTCTCGCATGTGGTTCCCTCGGCCTTCTAAGAAACAAATCGGGAAATGTGTGTGCTCCCATCTGGTTTTTGCAAAACCGTGATTACCTCCGAAAGCTGAACAAATGCCAGTATTTATAAGGTCAGCCCTTTATGTGGAAATGTGATGTAAATGAGAATCAGCGAAAGGGGACATTAAACAAAATTAAATTCATTGTCTCCTTTAATGTCATTTACATTTTTGGCTAAGCCCTGGACTGTCAAAGAGGATTTCTAAAACCATTTTAATTGCACATCAGCATTGGAAAGGAGGGCGTGTTTTCACCGAGCGGCTGTCTTGATAACCTGCAAAGAGAAGTCTGTTCATGAACTAAATGCCTTGTTTTCTCTGCATCTGTGGAGGGGCAATTAAGACGGTATTCAGTAGGTAGTGTTAATCTAGCATTGTGCTCCCACCATCCATAATGAAAATGATGCAGCGGGTAGGGTCACTGTTGTTGTGATAGAGCGTTGATTGCTGCAGGTGTTCCTTCTGGGTTTTATACATTTTACCATTGAGCCGTGGGAGCCGCAATGCAATGTTTTTTTAGGCTTCACAGTGAGTCATTTAAAGCTGTTAACGTGTGTAGGAAATGCTCTCTTTCTATGTTTACACACACATGCAAACACCTGCACACAGCTTTTTTACACGGCTTAACAATATATCCATCCCAGCATTTTATTTATGGCTGTGTTTGGTGTAATTCATGTGACAGATGTGAGTTTTTGACACCCATTGAGAAATTGGAGAATAAACTGGCCAGCCCTGCCTAAATCGACGTGATGTTTGAGTGAAGCCTGTCTCCTCCCGAGCCAGAGTAGGAAGAGCAGGAAGTGTTGAGAGCAAAAGCTGTACTTGGCAGCTCTCCTTTGGCTTGCACTTGCTGAGAAATGAAACCCAGACCCTCTCTGCTGCACCAGAGCCAGAATGTCCTTCCCATTGCTCCAACATCCAGGATTGGGTAATACTGTTCACTAAGCAAAACATTACCTCAAATTATTCTCGCCCTGTTTTCTATTCCCTCCTCCCTCATGTCGGTTTTATCGCAGTTTGTAAATGTCAAGACACGTACAAAGACGCACAGTATAAATGATATTTTCCAAATTATGCTCACATGTTTGGGTTCACATGAGTGGCGGCTGAACGTAACGTGGTGCCTGACGCTCCCGAGGGACACCCACCTCACTAGGGTAGGATTCCCCAGTGGCATCAGCTAATGGCAAGACTTGACAACAGCAGAGAAGCCGGGGGTGTTGTGTTTTACTAGCGCTGAGCAGGGGTGATGACTTTAACATGTGTGCTCAGAAAGACTGAGATGTTTGTGTGGCGTGTGTGTGTGTGCACGTGCGTTTCATGTGTGTCCCTGCGCATGCATATGTTCGCATGCATGTGTGCGTAATCGCGCACTTGTGTGTGTGTGTGCGCGTTCTGCTAAAGAGAGAGGTGTGCACTAAGAAAGAGTGGTGCGGGCCAACAGAGCGACGGATTCGGCTCCAGCTTGACGGCAGTGAAAGACGAAACATGGTTCCACATGTGTTGAGAAAGAGCAGTCCATCTGTCCATGGAGACAGCCCCTCCCCCCTTCACCACCCCCTTCTCTTTCCTCTCTCCTTCTCCTCTTCTCCTTCTCTTGCTCTTCTCTTCCCCCACTCTTTACTCCCCTGGTTCACTGCTGACAGAAACAAGGCCAGAGCCGGGGTGATGGGATGAATGCTGGGCCAAGAGCAACACTCACTGGATGTTGTATACACACACATGCACACACACACATGCACATGTTGAAAAGATATAGGAAAATGTTATCACATTTTTTTTAGTCCATATGTTGTTAAAGTTTACTATCTTCAGTTGCATTCACTGACTTATTTTAGCGCGGCGTTAATGTGATTTAAATCCGGCTGTGGAGCAATGAAAGTGATTTATTTTGATATTATGAAAGAAAACAATCTATTAAGATTTATTCACTTCTCCCCGACACACTGCTGCATTTCCACCATGGTGAAAATGTTACATTATTGAAATTAAATCTGAAGTAAATAAAACATGCCACTCTTTTTAAAATATTTAGCAGCTCTCTTTTATAATTAAATGTTGTGGCTGTTTTGAACACGTTGTTTGGTTTCTTAAAGCATTAATGACACAAAGGCTTTGTCGAACAGCTCCTGATTCTGTGAATCACATTTAGGTCACTCAGACCAGTGTTATTTCAGCCATTTTTTTGCTTTTGAAAAAAGGTCTCTTTTCTTTCTCTTGGCATGTTCTCACTCCCATGCAATCCTTATTAGGTTTCCCCTAATTGTCAAACAAACTGTTGGGTCAACCTCAGTCGTATCGGGCCGTAAAACAGCACATTAGGCCCTGGTGAGGGATATATGTGGTATTTCATCGGAGACGGAGTAATGCTGGGGTTTTATGGTTAAGTACCAGTTCACGCCCACGCCATTTGTTTCGCATTAGAGTGGAGGTTTTGTAAATCAGATCAATATGTGCGCTGAGATGTGATTCCTTGTCGGGATCTCCCGAGTCGTTCTTTCCTCAAGTATTTTTCTTAGGGGACTGGTTGTCGATGCACACTCCTCCGCTCCCCCTCCCCTCCCATTCTTCCCTTTTTCCCTACCTCTGTCAGTCCCCTCCCTCCATCGCCACCTCAATCTATTTCCATTTTCTGAATGTAGCAATTTGTAGTGTGACACAGACAAGATTAGGATGGGAAGCAGTCTGAAGATTTCATCGGACATGGTCCTGCTCCCGCTGGTGTGAGGTCACAGGACAAAGATGGGGGAATTCAGGGATAGGGTCATCAGTTACCTCGGGGAAACGAGCTGGTCTGCTGGCTGCTCTGTTGGCCCCAGGGGTGCCTGGGATGTATCGGAGGAGAAGCCCCTGAGAAAGAGCCCTGAACCAGTGTCATTTATTAAAAGTGACAAGTTATTTCTAACTATAGCTCTGTTTTTATTGTTTTACAATGCTGCCATTTGGAACAGTGCCCCTCTCTACAGGAATCACAAACAAGTGATGAATGAACGGGGTGACCTGCTTTTTAAACATATACACACATGCTCCTTGCACTTTGGCCACACATGTGCGCTGTTCAAATTATGTTATGTGTTTTTTTGCGGTGCTCGAATAAAAGAAATGTGCGGCTTTAATAAAGATCGACTGCATGATAAGTGTAATGAAAATATTTCAACATGCACTGGTTTTCTCCAGGACTTTTGTTCAGTAAATTAATAACAGCTTACAGTATGAATCTCAAGCTGACCTCGACATAATCAGTACCAGAAGTTCCACAGAACATGACCACACTGTGTTGTGTGTGTGTGTGAGTGTGTGTGCACAGAGTAGAGCTTCAGCTTCTATTTTAGAGGTTAACTCTGGTGCACTTCTTTTTGGTGCGTTTCCTTATTTAAAAAAACACAACATTCTCGCTAATGATGGAGTATTTATTCCATGTTTGACCAGTTCTCCTTATTTAGGATCACTGAGGTACTCTGCTCCCCCTTTTTTTTTTACTGCCTGCCCCAACTGCGTTAATGATATATGACAGAAATTTCCTTGAGCTGGTTCAGTGGCAAGAAAGGTCCTGGCTAGTCTATATCAATCCATCTGACTTATGTTCCCATGTCTTGAATTACCGCTTGATGGAAACCTGCTGCGGGCTTCTCTTGCCAATTGAAATCAGATCTCCTCCACAGCCTGGTGTGATATTGATCCATATTCAACACCCAGGCAGCCGATCGATCAGTATTGATTTACAATAAAAAACACTCCTCTGCTTGTTCAGCACTGCGATCGATACTTTAAAGCAAAGGGGGGAAAACATATTTTAAAAGAAAATAAATGGGATTGTGCTTTTTACCATGCGGTGACCAGCTGGAATATATAAAAATGTTAGGAGATGTTTTATTTTCATTAGAGGAGTTTGAATTGAAGTGACCAAACCTTGACCACATCGGCAACCAGTAACCACGTCTGCAGTGAACAACGATCCTGTCCCGCCATGTGAGACAAACCAATAAAAATGGTTTAACGGGATGACACTTCTATAAGGACTCATTTATTGAAGGAGGTGTGTCTGTTTCTGAATTAGTTGCACATCTGCACTGCAATGGGGAGTGCTAAACCTGTCATATCAAATCTATCAGAAAATTGAAACATAATGCTAAAAGTGGTGGATCAAGCCCAAGCACTTTAGCTTGATTTTGGTGTGTTAACAGGATGACATGATTTCCTGTGGTTTTGATATTAATTTGTCTCGGTATTTGTCCCGCACACACACACACATGCCGGGCCTCTGCCTCCCACGCGGCCATCATTAGGGCCCGGTACAAACTGGAACAGACGTAGGCGACCCAGTCAGCTCTAGTCCAGATCCACTTTCCTCCCTGTCACATCTTAGTCCTAATCTCTCGGACTTCCTCCCCTCTGCCAAATAACCGTTCCCATCCAGCAGGTCCCAGCATTGGCCCAGGCTGCCAACATCTGAAAGTTATTATCCCCAATCTCTGACATCCAGGAGTTTACAGTTATATAATGATGGGGAAAACCACATGTCCCCAGAGGCAGAGAACATTTTTGAGATGCCTCCCCATCTGTTTTGGGGGAGCTGCCCATTTCGGGGCCAAACTCAGAATGTCAGGCAGGTTTTTTTTCGGTAATTTTTATTTTCTACCACTGGAACAGGCCAGTCTGGGAATCATTATATGGAGTGATAAAGCAAATCCAATTGGGTCAGGTTCCCCACCACACAGCGCTGGTGGCACCAGCCCTCCCTGCCTCACTGCTCGTCCCTGACTGTGTAAGTGGTGGTTGTTTGTTTGTCCTAGAGAGCCTGGGCTGGGGGACTAATGCAAGCCCGGGGGCCAGCCAGGTCGGAGGCGACGGTAAACCCGAGCCGCCTGGTGCAGCAGTGCTCCCTCGCTGCTGGCTCGGCCTTGTTTGGACTGCAGCTCCGGTTTGCTTTCTTAGAGGGAAGCTGAGCCTCCGTAATCATTGAGCCTTTCGCTCGGGTGGGGAACGCAGCCGAGACCAGAGGGAGTGATGACATAGGTCCGCTGAGGCCTGGCCCGGTCCACCCCTGCTGCTCTTAGCATATTTATTTTCTCTTCTCATTGTAAGGTTTAAATCACACCATATTATGTTCGGACCTTATGCACGTGCATAGGCACTCCGATGTGATGAGGTGCACGGCGTACAGCTGTAGGCTTTGTTTTTACTAATAACGCCGGGGATTAGTGACTCGCTGACCTCAGTGTAATCTTTATTAGTCTGTAAACTATATACTCTAGTTATGAAGCCGCTCTACCTGAAGTGAGAGCGGTGACACAGAGTGAGACATGCAGTGCGGGACAAGGGGGAAACTAACCAAATGACATGCTATTATTCAATCAGTGTGTACCCGATTATGTTATGAGTTGATGAATCTATGTTTCTGCTAAAGTGTTGCAAAATCTTACAGATTTGGATAATTTAAGGCCAACCATCTTGCCCCCCTGGGCACTCCTCACAAATGTTTTATTCAACATCACCACTCTGTTCTGTTTTGTTCCGTTATTGAAATGGGTTGTCGATTCGAATAGAGTCAACCTGGTGGGCCAATCTCATTGTAGCCAGTGGAGAGTGAAAGCCATCTCAGCAGCATAGCCTCACCAGAACACACACAGAGATTGGACGAGGGGGGCAGTGAGAGCGAGAGTGCCTTCTCCAGATGGAGATCCCAGATATGGGGGAAAATGTCCGGGCCATTTTCCAGGGTTTCCATAATGGGAATCTACCCCGTGCTTGCTTATTAAGTTGTGCACACAAGGAGGAGTGAAGAGAGAGATGGAGAGCAGAGGAGATAAGGGCAGGCGAGGCGAGAGACGGACAACCTGTACGCCGTCACCTCTCTGTTGTAAGTGTCAAGCAGACCCTGTCGGTCATGTGGATAGATGATTGTCAAAGCGCCACGTTGATATAAGGGCTTTCTTTTTTTATTTGAGCCGCAGAGGCGCATGATAAGATTTGTTTTTGTTTTTTGTTGGAGAGGGAGAAAGTATGGCGTTCAGGTCAGGAAGGTCGACTCTGGGGGTCACGGGGTCACAGCCTTTTCGGTACCTGAGTAACCTCACACGGCTAAGCCATTTCTCAGGCTCCCTGAAATGATGGTGGGGTGTGGAGAGGAGGGGGTTGGTTGACGGGGGTGGGCAGGAGAGTGATCTATCAGCGGCAGCGGCAGACATGCAGACAGAATGGCAGCTACTGCAGCTAAACAGAGTGAGACAGATAGGCAGAAGTCTCTCATACGTAACACCAGGAGCTTTAAGACGACAGCGCTGAGTGTTATGGATGCTTGACATTGACCCCTTATACAGACATAGAGTATTTATCAAGGTTGTAGTAGAATAGTGTATTTGTTTGTAAATAATTTAGTTCACTATAGGTGAGATGTTACTTTCCTCGCTTGCCATTTTCGTGAAATAAGAACAATGTGTTATTATTCTGCCTTTTGCTCGACTTGTTAGATGTTTGCGACAAGACTTGGAATTAAGGTGATCATATTTTGAAAACTGTCAGTTCTATCAATTCAAATCTACTTTAAAAAGCGGAGAGGAAAAAAGCTCTGAAGCTTACATTTGTCTCGAAGAGAAATATTTGTGTACAGATAGGCCTGTCATTCTGTGAAACAACATTCATGATTCTTTTATTGGTGCTCAGCCATCACCCCCTCTCTTCCTCTGTGGAAAAAAGGGTTAGTCTACAAAGTGGCTTTTTGCCGTTTGAGAGAAGTAAACTTCATCAGGTCGACGGTGAGGTGTGCTTCACATGTCACTCAGTCGAGCTCCCTCCTAATGAAATGCTGCATACAGATTTCTGCCTGCGGGCTCCGGGGGATAAGACCGTGGTAACAGAATGAAACAAACCCCTTCCCATTCCCTTCACTCTCACACACACAAACACGCACGAAAACATACACAGACAAACACACATTCATCCAGCAGCACGCACACACACATTTGCTGGAGAGCATCCATGTGAGGAGATCCAAATCTGCAATTTATTCAAATATTGATATTTCTACTTGTCAGGAGAAAGGTGCCTTGAAATTTCCTCTGAGTACTCCTGTCAAAAAAATAGCAGGAAATATGTCAGATAATTCATAAATGGAGTTCAGCGCTGCAAAGTCATTTGGGAACAGCAAAAAAAATATATGCTTGTCAATGAAGAATAGGAGCAATATTACAGAGCCTGCTGCTCATTCTTCCATCATGTCAAGCAAACAGCTTTTGCAGGCACATAAGTGTATGTATCAGTCTGTGTGTATATTTGTGTATGTGCGTGTATATTTGTATATGTCCCCGTGTATGTACATGTGTATGTATATGTATGCATGTGAATGTGTGTGTGCTTTGGCTATGTTGTGACTCCTACTTAGATGTGTTTGTTATCTTTCTCCATCAAGACACCCCATTTCCCATCTCGAGGCAGCCAATGGGAATGTGTCTTTTTTTGCAAAGGTCCGTAACCGGACGCTGGCCTCCATGTGGTTTGAATTAGGGCCCCTGAAACTGTGAAGGACGCCTCGAATGACGTGAGGCACTTGCAGACCAAATTCCATTCTGCTCAATGGTGGAGAAAAGAGCTCTCCGGAATCCTCAGAGATTTTTTGGCCCAGGCCCGCAAGCGATTAAAACAGGGCGGAAACCAATAACTCAATGAATCATGGGGCAATGTCCCATGAAATCTCTCACTGCTCTGTCACACCCTCATTCAAACCCAAATCAACTCAAACTCTGCTGATTAGTCTTTTTTCCAAAGTGAAAAAACGAAGAAAAAACCGGACAAAAGTCTTGTTCTTTCCTCCCTTTTTATTGAACATAACTTTCAACACTCTGAGGAAATAGGCCCTCTCTCCCCTGCTTCCTCCCGGTCTCAGTTACCTCCATTTTGACAAAGTGTGAGCTTCCCGATGATGCATCGCTTGACCATGTTGTGCCAAGGCAAGACAGAATAGGACTCCACATATCTCCTGCGGTCATGTGATGCCATAGTTCATAGCAGTTGATGAGATGCAGTTTGGCACAGCTTGGGACCCATCTGGGAGATGCAGATACGCAGACAGGAGAAGTATTTTACAGCAATGCATCTGCGCGCTTGAAGAGCTATTTAGCATATGCTGCTATACGAGAGAATTTGCTTTGCTCTTGCCAGCTGCAGATTAGTCTTAATTTCTCCAAAATCCGACAGAACAGCTGATGCATAGTCGTAGTTGGCTAGCATCGTGCAAATTAATGTTTTATGTTAATGCAGTATGTTATTTCATATTTTACTGAATTACTTCTGCATTACTTTGAAATATTCTGTTAAAATAACACAAGAAAAACAAACTCTGTTTCCAGTTGTTTTGTATCAACAATGTCAAGCAGTGCAGTAATGCTGCTGCCAGCACTGGCCGGTTTGTTTCTGTTAGCTCTAGCAGAAGTCAAAGCCCATGCTGCTGCTCTAACTCAAGTGGCTGATATGTTAGGCCATCTAGGGCATGGCAGGCGGTTGACAGTCCATGCAGCCTGTCTACCCACAGGACATCTCCACACAGTGTGTCCACAGTGGGGCCAGTGCTGTCATCTGGGCCCACTATGGACCACTGCTCTGCTGACAGTGAGAGGGTAAACGTTTACCACCTCAATCCCCCATTAACTCGGTGAAGGCACTTCGATCCTCTGTGAAAATAATGATATTGATTGGAGCTTGGCTCTACAAACGAAATGGTTGCAACTAAAAGAGGGATGGGCCCCTGCATTAGAATATGGGATTTTCGAGGATAAAAGAGTGTTTGGATCTTGTTATATTTTTCCTCTCCTCCATCTCCCTCTAGCTTTCCCCCACCTCCTTGTCTCCTCTCGTTCTGCATTTGGATGTGTGCGTATGTAGTGTGAGAGCCTGCGTGTCTCCTAAGATTACCCTCCGCTATCCCCGCAATCAAACAACAAATGACAACATCATTGCTCAGGCCTTTCAAAATACGACACAAAAAGTGTGTTGTAGCTACATTAACTTGCAACAACCCCCTAATAGACCCTTGTGGGTTTTGTATCACTCCCCCTCTCTCTCCTCTCTTCTCTCTGCAAGGCTGTCACATATCCACCCCCCTCACAGTGCGAGCCTCCGAGCCTCGGTGGAGATCAGGAGCTCCCTGTCGGAGGTGCTTTGTCACGTAGCCCAGGGAGCGTGGAACTCACCCAGAGCTGTTGAACAAACACAAGCACAGGGGCTGTCAATAGCAGCTCCGCAAACTAATTGCCTGTCAAATGAACCACCCTCGTTAAGCTGCCCTCACACACACACAGTCGTGCGTGCACTGTGACATTCATACGCTCACACACACACAGGCACACACACCCACACACGAAGCCGATTTGATTCAAAGAGTAGTGATACCTTGTTAGAAGAAAAGACACACGAGTGGCACTTCTCTGTTCGCCACCTTGTTTCTGCAATCGTTATCGGCGTGTGTCGCGCAGTCACCGTGAGATTCCCATTTTGTTACATTATGAGGGGCAACATAGCATTCTATGGTATATCTGATGTAATCCAAACACATCCCACACACCCTACAGTGTATCAGCTGGCGTAATATTTCAGTTTTTAAAAACACTCATTAGATGGTAGCAGAGCTCCATAAGCCAAATGTTATTGTTTTTGTGTTTGTTTTGCTTTTTTTCCCTGTAATCATTAGGCGGTAGCAGTGGAGTGCCCAGCGCCTTGTCTGGGTGCCTGTAACAGTGCTGTCGGATTGACACAGCTGGGGAGAGCAGCTTGAGGCTGCACGCTCAGGAATACACAGGGGTGTTCAAAGCCCCTCTCTGAATCCTGATCAGAGCGCTGCCCCGGCCAACTGATGGCCTATTAAATATACATGCGCAGAGGTCAGAGCTGGAGGTCCCGGCTTCCTCCCAGCCATGTGCACTTAAGCGGAAGGGCTGGGCAACAATAAAACCTCCTCTCGCTCCAGCGAGCTCTCCCCTGACACCCTCACCTCCAGTGTGTACGTCAAGTACAGTGCTCACCTAGCGCTATATTACAACTGCCTTTGTGAAAAGGCCAAATGATGCATTTTTTACATGGTTATTATATATTTATATTCAATAACACCAAGGACCACTCTTGCGTCTGTCTGTCTCCCGTTTTTTTTCTATTGTCACTGATAAATAGCCTTGCTCGATACACGGGTACACAGAGTTTGAAGTGAGTTCACATCCCTCGCCTTTGTAGTTTGCCTGAGATTGAGACAAGAAGGTAGAGGGAAGAGCCCCATAATGGCCAGTCATGATTAACATATTCAGAGTGACACTCTCTCTGTGTTCCTTCGTTAAGCCCGGTCTGTCTGACTAATGAAGTGGAGCGGCAGTTTATCAATTAACCCAGCACTGAGCCATTTGTGCTGGGGATAACACTCGCACTGGGTGTCACGGTGATCCAGTTTGGTGGCCTTTAACCTCTGCAAGTGTCCAACAAGGCAAGACTGTGTGACAATGACAGCAAGACACACAAGTCCACCAGTGGAAATCCGCTAAACAGGATTTGCGCCTGCTGCTCGCCGGCGAAATGCTGAGAAAAGGGTTTCGATTGATTGGGTAATAGGATCATGAAAAAAGAATCTCTACAAACTAACATTGGGGGTTTTCAGCATTCTCAGACTTGGCATAGATCATAGCAAACAACTTAGTGCTGTCTCTATTAAAACAAGCCCTCCTCTGCCATTATCTTTCCCCCCACTGCTCCTTCCTCCATTTCACATTGTTTGTGTTCATTAAGACATGGGCGACCTGCCTTATCCACACATCAGACCTAGCTCTCAAGAGTAATTGCGATGGTCTCGCAGAGGATAATGTGGTTTAAACTCAGTATAGCCTGTCTATTAGGAGAGACATGATGGCAACCACAAATAATAAAGAACTATTTATTCCTCTCTCTGTGACGCTAACTAGGTAACACATCAAGCCAGCCCCACTAAGGGTCTCTCTTACTGTCAGATATGGCACCCTTCATCCATTCCCAATGGCCCTTGCCTCGACATCTCTTCTCTTCATTTTCCACATGAGCTTGGTCATAAATGCACACACACCTCATATATATTTGATGGTTAATATTTATCCTCGCTAGGGAAGTGCACTTTACATGTGGTAACATACGATTACCTGCAATTCTTATAGCAAAGAAACAAAATCGATATGGATATATAATTCATGACGGAGGGGCTATCAGTTTTTATGGCTCTCTATCCAGGCTCATTAAAGTTTTATCGTAATTGACTGCAAGCAAGAGTTTTTAAGGCATGTTTCTCCCTCACTTTCTACCTTAAATAATTAAGTAAAGTTTAATTGGTTGTGTTTTGAAGCACCTAGTGGATGATAGGAGTCTCCCACATTCAAAACCATGAATTATAGAGCGATATGTTATGCATTAACCTGTCAGTTTGTCATTTGTGAAGGCAGAAAAGTATGGTCCCATCCCCCAAATCACAGCCTGAAATCGAATAAATGGCCGGGCCCTTCAGAAAATTCCTTTTCATGTCTTTCATTGCTGTGTTAATGTAGTGACATGACGCTGTCACTCAGATTGCTCCCATCCACCGCCAGCCCCGAATCGACTCCGCTGATTGGTGGTCAACTTGTTCTCTTGAAGGGAGATTGACAGACGGAAAATTGCACTCTCAGATTTCACCCTTCATTCGTTGCAGTTGTTCTTCCACTCGTCAACTCTCCGCCATGCCTGAGACAGACAGAGGCTTTATCCATTAGCTGTTGGCTTGGCGGGTGGGTGGGCAGATTGAGGCAGGATGGAGGAGGAGATGGGGGTGGGAAGACAATCCTACATTTGAGCACTCTGAGGGAAAATCAATCATGTCATCATAAGTGAGAAGTATGGATGAATTTCATCAGCTGGTTCCTGTCCCGTTCACGCCGCTGGCTTCCTGACTGGCCTGTCCCTCTGATTGGCATCCTCAATGACCCTTAAATCCGAAAAGAGAGGAGATTTTGAAAACACTATAATAAGAGAAATCGGACAGTAGTTTCAGGGTCCCATTTCCCACTTTTCCTGCTGCTGCACTGTGGGAAACCTCAAGTGGGTTTTCTTGACAAAGTGGTAATAGATTTACAATATGATGTTGTGCCAAACCAGCATTAGGCAGTTTTGTAAGAAAATGTTTCTCAACAATTTTCCGTCTACAGCAGATATGATGAAGTGTTATAAAGGGCAGCAGCACTCTGCCACTGAACTTTTTTTAAAAATATAATTTCCCCTATCATCTCACAAGGTCACCGATGAGCACTAAAAGCATCAGAGGTATAGGGTGTGAAGCAATCAAAAATGGATGAAAGTGAAGACATGGAAATCACAGATGAGAAATTGACAGCCGTTTACAGCCTTGTTGTTGATGTGAGTGACAGAGCGAGGGAGAAAGTGAGAGGGAATGAGTGAGGAGAGTGAAAAAGGCAGAGTTAAAGTGGTGATAAATTTAATGGAAAAATCAAATACAAAACAAATTCATTCCTCTAAACTTGATGCTTCAGTCGTTCTTTTCTTGGCCTGTGCTAAGCCTTAGAATAAACTGTCACTCCTTATCGATCGCATCTGAATTGTTACCGAGATTTCTGAAAAGTAGTCTTGACACACACCCGGCGAATAGTAATCTTATGAGATGAGAACATCCAGACTGAACAGCTAACACCCCTGACTTAAAATAAAAGAGGCTTTTCTTTCCTCCCTTTTTCAAATCCAAGTTAATACACTGTGGTGAATTACAAATTCAGTGATAAATATGTTGCTGTGAAAGATGTGCCCTTGTTGGATTTTATTGTTTTTGCTGGTAACTGTGGATGAAGGGGAGGTGGAGTTGAGGGGGGGGGGGGGGGGGTGGGGGCAGCTTAGTATTTTGTCATGGGGAATGTTTATAAACAGCAGCTGAGCATGAAATGTTTGTACACGATTTGTATGCCATTTGTGATGGAGATGACATGATCGAAAAATCAATTCACTTCACGTTTGATTTCCAGCGTGCGGTTAAATGAGTGCTGTCGACAGCACCGACTGAAATTCATGTATCATGGTATGGTTCATTATATTCCGATGGTGTATTAATTATGGCTATAGATAGAGAGCTCTGCTGTGAGCGGTAGCCTAGCTGCTGTGTGCCAGGGGGAGCTAGCCTGAGGAGGAAAGCTCTTCTTGTATCCACTCATCCCTCAGCTGACAGGCTTGCTCCAGGAGAAAAGGATTTCTCCGGATTGAGTGCCATTTTCTCTTCTTTAACAAGGAAATTAGTGTGTAAAGGAGATCTGTCAGGATAAAGTGCAGCTTGACTGCTGCTGCCCTCCCCTCCTCTCTGTCTTTCTTTCCCGCCCTTCCCTCCTTTCCTCATCCTGTAACTCGCTCTCCTCCTCTCTTGCTTTCCTCTCCCTTTCCTTCCCTTCTCCCCCACTCAATGGCTCCCTCAGGGGATCTTCTTTGAGCATTAGCAGAACACATCCAATGTCCCAGCTACATGATTTCATGATATGATTTGTACCGGGGATTTGCAATAATCCGCAAATAAAGTTGAAAGTGAATGACTCTCAATAAGAGACGCAGACAAGCAAGACCAAACCTTTTAAGATTTTCTTTATCTTTAATGGCATGAAAAATGAATTTGTTTTGCATTAGATCACAACAATTTAGCAATGGCCTGAGTATGTTGTTTTGTCTTTGGCTTTTATGATCATGATTAATTCCTGCACAGGAACCTCGCTGATATACATAATGCATCATTTGCTCATTTAAATGTTCAGTTCCTCTGCAGTTGCAGAGAGCTCGGTAGCTCATTACACATTACCCATGTGTGCCTGGGCTTTGGAGCCAGATATTCACTTGTAGTCAAATATACAGTATCAGCTGCTTTAGCAGGATATCACAAATTGACAATGGAATTAAACTCAGGTGTCATCTCCACCACTCCACCTTCATCCACCTCATGTTAGTTAGTCCCTTTATTTTGCTCCACCATTAGTGAGAACTAACTTTTCACCTCAACGAGACAGACAGGGATGAGACCTGCTGGCACATTTTAATAAGTCTGCTTCAAAGGTGTTGGGTGAGGATAGAAAATCAAAACATCCCAGGTTAATTTGAGATGTACTCTGCATCTGTGATGGGAAACAGCCTCACAGGTAAGTAAGGGAGACAATTAGGGAATATCCGTAAGTGCAGGAGCTGCATACTAAAAAACGCAAATCACTATTTCCCCATCTGGCCCCTACTGTGCCGAGAACTGCAGCTGAGGTCCGATTTCACCCGTCAATCACGGCCGCTTCGCTGTGGGGTGTGTGTCCTGGTGAGAGAGCCTACCCCCAAGTCATTAGCACACACAGTCAAACTGTACTGAGAACTGCCCTGCACCGCTCCGCTCTGCACCACGGTTTAAATATCCCCAGCCTGTGACAGGATCAGTTTAGCGATCTGTAGGATTGATCTCCTCTTTAAAGTTTTGCCTGAGGCGACTCTAATTGGGAACGAGGCTGCCTCCCACTCCCCTCACTCCCTTAACTGTCAGTCTTGGCTTTGTTTACTGAGGACATGCCCGAACCTATTTACTCAATAATGAGGAGACGTGGTGGGGATGCTGCTGATCACATTGAGGCCCCCAGCGGGACTTCTGCATGCTGGGAAGGGCGGGAACATCATTTTAGACTTTTTAAGATAGTGAAAGTTAGCCTACGCCGTTGATATGATGTAGAACAGTGAATATTTGTCCTCCTTATTTTCTCATATGGATCTCCTTTATTTGCAGAACACTTGTCAACCTTTGGGAATTCTTTGTTTTTTCCCTGTCATATCATTAGCTAAAATAGAACAGCGTTTAAAAGACAAAGCACACAAGTCGTACCATTTTTCGCTTGTAAAACACCCTCCATATGCTTTAAGCCATCTATAAAGAATGAAAGCAGACTGAGAGCCCACTCCAAACATTGAGGTATCGCCAGTGTCTTGCTGTGGAGTGGACTATTCATGACTGGAGGGCTTTGGCCTATTGGGCCATTTCCTTTTTCTCTCATAGTGCATTCCTCAGATTCTCACTCTCATTTAGGTTGTTTTCATTTGCACGGACCGACAAAGCCTTTGGTGTGGATAGCAAGGCTATAGAGTCCATTGATGCCCATTGGGATTATGAATGATGAAGTGGAGAAGCGGCCGCTATCAGAGGGACACAACACTGCTCTTAATAGAAAAGCATTTAGAAAGGCAGCAGGGAGGAGGTGTTGGTGCTGGGGGCTTTCTGACACTCGACTGATAAGAGGCAGCTCTTCAGAGGTGGTAGTGTGTACAATGAAACACGCTGATGGGGATACAATGACACACATGTTGCGTCTGACAGGCGGTGATTTAGACGTGGGGTAGAAGAAAAAAAAAAAACCTGGACCACACAACAGAGAGTTTCATGACGCTATATTCTCGCTACAGAATTGTCTTGTAAAGCAGCCTGTGCATGTTTCTACTTATTGGTCTGATTTGCGGGAAAATGCATTGTCATTACTCATATCCGGCCGTGACAGATTGGAGAGGAGCCGGGAAAGGGAGAGAGAGGAGTTGGTAGTGTAGTGGCACGGGAGTGAAAGAGAGATATGCAGAACGGGAGAGCTGTCAGTTTGAGGAATGAGCCTGATAAGAGGAAGGGACTCGGCAGATGGGCAGAGGAAACCGGCAGCACACTTCTCAATTAAACATGTAAATACCAAAAGCAGGCAGCGACGGAGATGAGAAAGTTAAATAAACACAGCACCGTGCTGTGATTACAAGCTCAAAACACCACCACCTTTGCCACTTTTTTTTTCTTTTAGTTCCTGCTACTCCACGGAAGTCTTTAATCCAGCTAAACTTCTGCTTCAACACATTATATATTACCTTGTTCTTGTTCTTGTTTTCGTCATCTCCTGTGGCTAAATTGATTCATGCAGAGTCAGATTCTTTGGGAAGTTGCACGCCCACCAGGAATTCTTGATATAGATCTAATTGAGCTATTCATCCATTCACTTTGTCCTTTGTTAGAATCTCTCTATTGTAATATTTGTTATAATAATTGTTGTCCATCATTTTTACATACGTGCCCCCCCAACGTGCACCCTGCTGTGAACTACAGGGAGTATCTTAAATACTTCTGTAGGCAGTGTCCCTGACATTAATAACAATGAGCTTGGCATAACCACAGTACATTCTTAGGGAAGATTCACAGTTTGACATTCAGCCCAGATGCTATCGTGGAGCCTCAGTGTTTAAAACCGCAGAGAAGACAGACATCTGTCACTTGTTACCTTTGAAGTGAATAAGAGAGGGACGCAGAAAAACACAGTGGACAAAAGGCCATTCTGACCACAGACCCTCAGTGTTTACAAACGGAAAGGGAGAGTGACAGGAGAAACTCAAGATGAATGGATCACTGCTGTTGATCTCTCCTTCTCATTCCATGTGCTAAGTTATTCCGTGGCTGCTACCCCAGTGGGGGGTGGAGGGAAACAGGAAGTTGAGAGAGGCAGGCAGAACGCCTCAAGGACTCTGGAGGAGCAGAGCACCGCAGCCTGCATGGGAAAAAAAAACGTACTGTACACTTCTCTAACCTGAGGTATCAAACATTACAAATGTGAACAAAATCCACATTTTAATGAGCAGATGATGCTATATTAAGGCAATATTTGCAATAGTGTTGATTTGCCATGTTGAAATAACAGGATCTGTTGCGTTAGCTGTTATTTTCTGTAGAGTGTGGATTTAAGAATAAGTGTATTTTGATATAATTATTAGAACAATGGCCGCATTCATTTGTCGTCTGTCATGTCTCCTCAGACCTGTTTCTATTTCAGGTTGCACGTCAAGTGAGAGCAGCTATATCTGGCTGGCAATTAAGCTGGTCCTGCCTCCCCTTGATGCTTGATTAGTCCGATTGATGGAGGAGGCCATATGTGGCGGTGTCAAAACTTGGCAGCCAGGCTCCATCCTCTCAAATGAGAGGCAGGCAATAAAGAGGCAGGCTGCCCAGAGTGGGTGCACGTATGTGAGGCCTGCAGCGCCATGATTCGGGCCCCCTGATATGTAGAATTTTCTCTGGGGGTCTTTCGGGGCACTGACCACTCCAGCCAAGTTCTGGTCGGGGCAGAGGTGGCCACCGGCTAGGGGTGTCACTGTACCGAGCCCTCTGGGGCACAAGCTCCAGGCAAAGCGTGGGGGAGTGTGTGGTGGTGGAAGGGGGGGGGGGGGGGGGCAGTGGTAGATGGGGGGGTTGGGAGGTTTAGAAAGCTGAAAGATATGGCCCCCTTCCCAATCTCGCTCGGAGACAACAAAAAGGGAATGCTTGAGAAGGGGAAGCAGCGGGAGGAGAGCACAAAGACAAAGGCGCGGGCAAGGTCAGTCTAGCTAATGGGCCTGAGCCGTAGGCTGCCTGGGGCTAGGCACACTTCTGTTCCCTCTCACACACTGGGCCTTCAAAGACCCTTCAGTCCACCCCTCTCCTCTCTTCCTCCATCTCTTCCACACCTCTTTTACTCTTTCCCCCACTTCCACTGGTGACACTTCCTCCCTTCAAAAGACTCTGCACAGGTGCCTTAAAGAAACCTTTTCTACAAAACACCTCCAAAATACTCACTTCTGAACATCAACAATTGTGATGAATGATCCAAACAGAAACTATTTCCACTCTTCCAAAAAGAGAGATATTTGGATGGAGAATTCTTCAGCTGTATTTGCTGTCAATCAACCGTCATTAGGTCCAAGGTGGGTTCCCTGGAAGTGCTAAGAGGAACTGTTGGAAATGAGGAGGAGGTGGGGTGTTGTTGTCAGGTTGGCTGGCTAGCGTTGCTTGGCTCCACTCGAGGGCTCCTTTAATGTGCAGCGGAGTAGAATAAGTGAGTGGCTGTGGGCACCAGCTGAGCTCACTCTCGTCTTCGCCTGGTAGCTGAGGGGTGAGCCGCTGCCACCTGACACTGGGCACACGGCTCAGGGCTCCTCTTGGCAACGTGGCACAGCACACATGTCCCCTCATTTGGATGGAGATTCAGACACAACACACAAAAGCTTTACCCCCCGGTCCTCCTCCTCCCCCTCCTCCTCCCTCACTCACTCACTCTTTTTCCCCTCCTGTTTTTTTTCTCTCCTTCCTTTAGTTTTTGACGGGATCATAATAATCTGGGTATCTTCTTGATCATGCCCCATGTTTTTTTCTTCTCCGTTCTCCCTCATCTTCTTGGAGACGAGTTTGAAATTGCCTGCGTCAGGACTTTGCTAATTAAAGTCATACTTTCAAAAATGCCATAATAACTGTTAATTAGCTTGATGCTATTTTCAGCATAATTTGCTAATTAGTGGAAAACCTGTACAGCGTTTCTCTCTAATTACAGTATGGCTCCGCACGGCGCATCTGTGCCTTGACTCCAAATGATACCATTACAAAGTCCCGTATTACGCATTCTCTCAAAACAGTTAATTGCCTCCACAGATAGTGAGATACTTCAGTCAGCTGATTTTTATGGTAATAAATGGACAGGCACAGACACAAACCTCCCTGGTTCATATTTATGAAATATGAAAAAGGAAAACAAGCTCCTTATGAGATGCATGGGGTTAGTGTTGGAATAAAATCTGTCTGGCTCTGTGATGATTTTGTGTGCTCATGCGTTGAGTTGCCGATACTTTTAATGAAGTTTGATTTATTCTATGTTATAACCTTTGAGCGAGTTAGTAATTACGTTGTAATTAAAGCGAAAGATGTAGACAGAAACGACATCAACCTTATAAAATGTAAAGGCAAAGATCTGACAGAGTGTGCTTTCAGAGGTGGCTGTCATGTAAATACAACTAGCAACATAATGTGGCCATGCCATTGCTTATTACTGAGACGGTAACTACCTTGTCGCCCCAACAGAATTTTTTGTAGTGTAGCAAGGGGAGAGAATTATGGACATGACCACAGGTTGACCCTAATACATGTGTATACTAGACACAAATTATGACTCATTAAGTGTGGTGAGGAGCGTGATTGGCATGACCTGTGACCTCAGAACGTCAGCTGTGCCCATCCTCCGCTTTGCCCCGCTTTTGACAGCCACCAGTCTGACAGGGCTAGCATCGGCGCCGGCTAATTAATGCACCACTTCAGAGACCCTTTCATTTATGGCTTCTGAAAGGCATTATTAAATTAATTAAACCACCAAGAGTTAGTCATTATGAAATCAGGAGGTTTACATGGATGACAGCGTTTATGAATTAAACATCCCCAAAGTTCCTCGCAGGAGATACCCCGAGCTGCATGTGGGTACCTAGCGCGACAGATGTTTGCCCCCCCCTTCCTCAAGCTAACCTGTATTGCAAGCGATTTAGGTCTCATTTGGGGGTTTGAAAATTGAAAGCTGGAGAGAAAGAGGTTCAGGGTAGCTAATGAGCAGAGAAAGAGAGGGGAAAAGGAGGTCACTAGCTCTGTTCATCTGTAGACAGTACAGATGGTTCTGTTTTATACAATACAACAATGGCGTGCATCAATTTGTTGATCGCTAATAGATAGCTACTCTCTGATGAATTGCAGACTGGGATCAGTTGTCTGTGGGTTTTAGCTGAGAACTCTACATTTATAGCCTGGAAACATTTACAAAAGCTGTGTGCTGTTTTTAACTCATCATGTGATGTGAAAACTACAAATGGTTCACAAGATAAATCCCATAAACTTGGGCTTAGCTGGAGAGCAGAGGGCAGAGATGAGTAGCTCACTCAGGAGCCTTGACGATAGACTCCTTTTCATCTGCGGACTGAGATTCACAGATTATCTCAAGAGGCTCTCTATCTCTGTCCTCGTCTCTATTTATCTTTTTCTGTTTCTCCACCCTCCCTCTCGCGCCCCTCGATTCAGGAAGTTTGCCAGCTACTGTCTTTGTTTACAATGCCAAGGGAAAATGTCAGAGCCGTTGAGAAAAATATCCTTAGAATCTTTTTTTTCATCTTCTTAATCTAACAGTTTACTGAACTTGATAAGTGTCCTATCAACATGCTAATCAAATTACTTCGGAACCAAAATTGACAGTTTTCATTAATTATACAAGATTATTCTAATTGCAATTCAAATTTATTCATTCTGAACAGAAGGTATTCAGTAATATTTTACAAAATTTGCATATTAAATGGAGGGAGTTGTGCATTATGCATGGTAATGTATGCAGGGTTTCTTATTTTTAACTTCACGGCCATATGTGGTGTCGTTGTAGGAGCAGGTGAAAAGTCTAAGTGTGTTTAATTTGCTTGACAAACATTCGGCTGGAGCTTGTCAAGGGGAGTATTGTGAATGCCAATCTTTATTCCCTCTTTATTGATTACCCCAAACTCTAAACATCTGGAGGTAAATGGCACTGAGAGAGATGAACTGAATCATGGGATTAGTACCTTCAATGACTGAATCACTATCAATTACTTCAATAGCATAATTCAAGTGTACCGCATAAAAGCTACAGTACGTTGGTTTGAGCCAGGATTAATATTGCAATTTACCGTAACAATGGAAGCATGGGAATGATATGGATGGCGTCCAACTTTTTCACATTGATGTCATAAAGCTAATGCCGTTATCTAAATACGAATATATTTAATTCCTAATTTAGGCTTTGTTTGTAAAATGAAAAGGCTGAACGCATTAGGCACATGTTTTAAAAGGTAATGGATTCTGTGAGTAGAACAACCTTATTTATTCACTGAGACGCAAAACCCCCAATTTGCTCTTTGTTTTTATTTCCTAGAGCGGGCAGTGAAGTGCAAACAGCTTACTGGGAAGCTGTTTACTACTGTATATGACAAAGGGCGTGCGTGCATGCGTGTGCGTGTATGTATGTGTGTCTGTGCGTGTCTGTTTACGGGGAAGGGGGCGTCTCTTCCAGCTCCACAGGCAAGGTCTTGTGTTGTAATGTAAGCGTAATAATTATCAAACAGCATCGGGGGCTCTGGGTACGGGCTTTAACAGGGGGAGAGCATGTTTGATATGTAGAATCAGCCCATAGTGCATCCATAGAGGGTGACTAAATCGCACGGTTCATGGATCACATTAGTATTGCTCTGCATCTACCCTCGCACTATAGGTGATTTCCATTTAGACACACATTTCCACATGAAGATAAATATGACTTGAATCGTAATTTCCCTGAAGTAAATATAATACAAATACAACATAATACAGTGTCAGACCAGGCAGGCTAATAGATTACTAGCGTGTTTTCCATTTGTATGGTAAGTGGTGAACCTAGGTGGTGGTCTGGCGAGTAACAAATTGAATGTTTAATCCATCTCAGTGCAGATTGAGGGTATCAGAAAGATCGGTAGTCGTACGAGTTCTCTTGTGACTGCTAGTGTATTAGATATTTTTACTCTTCAGGGGTTTGGGGAATGTTGTTGGATTAACAAGAGGTGCAAAGTGGTAGATAAATGCAATTTCTTATCTTTTTCTGAAGTCGTCTGTTATTTTTCAAATAGGTATTTGGATTTGACATGCAGTGTTTCCAGTCATTCAGTGCTGTAATCTCTGATGTCGGATTAAAATAACATTATCTCAGTTTTAGTTCGATATTTTATTACTTTTAATCACAGAACTTTATATTGTGTTTTAAATACTTATATTGAATTATTAACCCCTCTCACCAGCTACATATGTTTAAATTATTACACTTGCTTCATTATATCCTCTCATTCTTTAAAGGCCCTTCCCCATATGTTAAAGAGACCATTGTGGGGAAACCGTGACAAATATGCAAAAGATATGCTTCCTTAATGTTACCAAACATTCTCTAAATACATATTTAATTCTTTTATAAATGTTTGCTTTGGCATTTTGGAGAAGCAAGATTAGCGTCAACTGCACAGCATCTCGTATAAAGTGTGACAAATTGATATTTTTATATAGCTTAATCTGTTTACTATGATGTTTATGCGAGGAATTATTACAGACTAATTAAAGAAATCACTTTGATATAATTAGTCAGATTTCAGGAAGCTCATTAGTAGTAATTTGCATGAAAAATAAGCCCTGTAGTGGTGCTTAGACCTAGCTATTCGATCTGTGTGTTATCTGGTTACACATCAACCCCCATTGTTTGTTGTTTGAGGCTGTCTGAAGTGGTCCACAATATTTTCAGTCATTGCCCCAAGAAGCTAGTGGGGTATCTTTTAACAAATTCCTTCCCTAAAGCAAGTCAACCTGTATGTGGAAGCAGACACATGCCTCTGTGTACATAAAGCAGGAGGAGTGCGCGGCAAAACACTATTTATCTGTCAAGTTCCTGACAAAGAACTGAGCTCAGCTGACAAGTAAGGGTTTCCCTCAGCAGAGCAGGGGGGCTTTATTCACCATACTTACATGCCCAGTCTATGCCCAGAGACTCATGTTATTTGCAAATCATATTCTTTGAAAACTCACAAACGGGGCGAGACATGCCATGCTACGGGTTTGTCAGCTGCCTTCACAACAGCTAGCTGTATCGCTAACAGTGTGCGGTTCGGTAAGGAAGCAGCTTTCTCTTAGCATTTGCCTCGCTGTCACTTTTTCCAACACATGCGATCTGTGTCTTCATGCTTGGGGTCTCTCCTCCCTCAGAGGGTTGCCATCTTCCCTTTGGACTGACAAATAAAACGCCCACACTCCCGCTGAAATAAAAAGAGGAAGAAAAAAGAAAAACCCACCCGTGGTATTACATCATTCTCTGCTGAAGCAATTCCTTCCAGAAATTGATGTAGCCTACATATATTTTATTCACATAACAAGATAAAAGTAATGGTTATGATTTAAAATAGAAACGCTTTTTTTTCTTTCAGGATAGGCCTACCTCTGTCTTAGGCAGAGGGGTTTATAATGCAGGTACAAAAAACAGGACCTGTTTATTCTCCATACCCTTTTCCCACCATGGACGAAATCCTTCCCTAAACATCCGGACAGAGAAGCACTTGTGTGTCGCTGATGTCACAGACCTACCTGGCCTCCCTCTCACAAAAGCTAAGGTATCATTAGCTAGGCCCACACAATGGCCATTCAACCAAGCCACTGCGCTCCTCAGGACTTGGGAACAATGTTATTTTTTGTCTCAGAATTATAAAGACAGAGTTTTTGCAGGAAACCTGACAGACAAAACCCTTTAGAGGTAAATGCTCCAGGCGGCTTTTGGGTTTAATCTTTTCCCATTAGCATTTTGCCCCCCCCTCCCCTCCCTTTTGCTCACACACAAAGACCATATTTACAGGGTCAAAAGTAAAGGCTCGGTGTCTCTGGAGACTTCTTTTTGTGTAGATCTTTTCTATATATTGACAACACTCGCATTTATTTTTTCATTTTCTGCTAATGTATTTCAAACGGGCTACTGAATAGGGTACTGAAACCTTTAACAGGTATATTGGTTTGTGGCGGTAAATACATTTGTATACAATAGAAGAACAATTTGACACGCTTTTTCACCCTGAAACAAATATTATGAGAAGTCACACATTCAAGCATATTAAACATTATTAACCCACAATGCAGGGGTTTATATAATAAAATAGTTATATTGTCAACAATACAACACAGCTAAGGGTTCATATGTGCTACCTTTGTGTGTGTGTGTGTGTGTGTGTGTGTGTGTGTGTGTGTGTGTGTGTGTGTGTGTGTGTGTGTGTGTGTGTGTGTGTGTGTGTGTTTGGGTGAATGTGTGCTTACGTGTGTCCGTGTGCACACATTCACTTATGCTTGTGTGTGTGTGTGTGTGTGTGTGTGTGTGTGTGTGTGTGTGTGTGTGTGTGTGTGTGTGTGTGTGTGTGTGTATGTGTGTGTATGTGTGTGTGACTCCATGTGTGTGATTCATTCCAGGGCAGTTTTAGTCCTTATAAAATATTCATTTTGGTTGTGCAGGGCCCTGTAATTGCCATCTCTCACCCTGAATTATTTATACCTCGCACAGACTGACAAAGCTTTGCCATACGGCCCCAGATGAATCAGAAAGCAGCCATCTCTGCTGCCAACAGCACTGGGCTTTCACACAAATATGGCAGCCACGTCTCTCTGCCTGGCCTCTCTTAATTTGACATTTTCTTTTTCCCCCTGCCTTTGTCCTAGGTGCACAGAAAGGTTACCTGTTAGCTTTAAGCAACGACCCGCTCTCTGTCTTTCTGTCTCTATCCCCCCCTGCCTACATGACAGTCCACAGTGGGTGTTTTTTTTTTTTTGTCCTTCTGAGAATGTGTTAATGTGGCTGCGATGTGAGAGTGGCTGCCTCATGTTTTATGATGACTGACCAGTCCTGACAGCCACTTCAGATGTATGTATTATACATTAGTAATAATATGATGTAGAAATACACTCGGATACATTTGAGCATGCATGGACACACAGAAAAACCACTGGCTCACGACCTATAATTCACACACACACAAATACACATGCAAATAAGCCCCCACAGCCATGCTGGATCCAGCATGGCTGTGGGTAAACGGTCAAAGCCCCCCTGCTGGCTCTGCCTGTAGAGCTGCGTTCCTCTGCCCGGCTCTGATCGTTCCAAGGTGCCACAGGAGAGAGACGCTGTATGGCTCTCATTGTAGACTGGCTCTGGGGCCTTCCAGAACCCCACGTCCAACACCCTAAATACTACTATTCACCCCCGCCAGTTCCAACATATGCTTATCTTCCATCTTACTAGTGCAGGGAGGTGCTGACTGGTATTTCCTTAGGCCCCGAGCTCCGATGCTGACCAGTAATCAAAGCACGGTATTTCTCCCTCCTTCGCAAAAATAACCTGGAGACACCTCTCTGCAGTCCAGCTGTTGAGCAGAGTAAATATTCCAGAGAGCTGCATTGTTTATGTAGGTAATTCTTTTTCATTATTTCAGCAACCTCACGGCCGACTTCGCTGAGACTGTCATAGCCATTATCAGTAATCATCATCACGCCGGTTTGTGGTTGCTGGTGATGATTCACCAATATTTATGAAGCCCAGTTTGGATGTAGATGATGTTGGCTCTACAGCGGCAACCAGTGCTTGATTTATTTTTACAACAAGGCCACGCAAGACAAAACAACGCAGAATTATTTATGTTTTGTGTCTTATTATATTGTGTTCAAAGTCGTGGTAGAGAAAAGGCGTATTCAGAGTAAAACAAAGAGCAGCGTGCAACAGTACACAGCCTCAGCAGTATCTTGATGTGAGGGGATGGGAGAGGCAGAGAGAAAGCTCGGGGCTAAACATGCAGTATTTGGCGGGCTGGAGCTAAAAGCTGCATAAAGTACACAGCCTTAGTCCACTGCTAGCAAGTGATGGATAGTTAGCAGGAGCTCCGAGTGTTCGTCTAATCTGTTACAGTAAACCTGTGCCAAAGCCTGAAGGGAATCAGTGGGGGCTTGCTAGGAGTGGGTTTGACGCAAAACCATTTGTGAAGACGAGCTATTCTCTTAAGTAAGAAACTAACAGTGTCCGGAGAGAGAGAGAGAGCCAGAGAGCAAGCGAGATAGGAGGTGAGGAAAATGAGTGAGAGTACGAGACAGAGAGAAGGAGGAAGAGATACCATAATGAGTCCTGTAGCCATGGACTAAATGAAGAGGGATTGACAGAGTGACGGATCCTCAAGTGAAATAATGTCAATGCCACTCTGCCCATTAGAGAAATGGGGGGATGGTGGAGGAGAGGGTAAAGATGGATGAATGGAGGGACACAGCTACATGTTAGGGTGCAGAGGAAGCACATACATTATGTGTCACCCCCACCAACACACAAACACACCACCAACAAAGATATGAAATATGAAACAACAAAATGAACTGACAATAGCAGCGGAAGAAAATAAAGGAATGAAAACTAAAAAAGGCCTTGGAAATACCCAATAAATTCTCCGAGACATGTACTTGGGATATTTGATGTCGAACAATAATAATCACAGTGACATCTGCTTGCTGCTCTCAGAGGACATGGGCCGAGCCCGTGAGTGGAAGGGTTAATCTCCCAAACCCAATAAGGCTGGATAGTGAGGCACTTGTTCCCTGATAAAGAAGTGATAGGATCTGTGGGTCTGGTCCCTCGGCGCTTGTACAGGGGTAGAGCAAATATTGTTAATGTGCTGTGGTTTACTTCAGCTAAGGCGAGAAAAACAGCTCTGCTTGACGAGAGAAGACAGCGGCGAACCAGAATACGACATAAATGTCCACGCAGCTCCACTAGGGCCTCTCAGGGACTTAACTGGCATATATATCCAAGACTCCTCAGTTGCATAAATAAGTGCTCGGTAAGATTAAGATCTATAAGTGTCTCTATTTCTCGTTTTACCTGCTCCGCCTTGTCACAACAGGGATCTGAATGCAGTTCAGTGGAGTGCCTAATAACTGGAGCAGTAGGTAGGAGAGGCAGGAGGCTTGACATTAAGACCCCGGCGTTTTGGAAATCCGATACGCTATTGACCCGTGTACTACTATCTCAGCGTAGAGATCTGGTGTCAGCAGATTGTACTCTGACTCTTACAAATACTGTGGCCATCTGTCAGTGTATTGTATAACGACCTAAACAAATAAGGGGAAGCTCTTTTGTACAATAAGGTTCAAACTGAAATATATAGCGTTGTTTCTGTTATCTAAGAAACAAGGAGTGAAAAGACTTCAAAAACAAAAAAAAATCTGATTTGCATTTTTTTATACGAGTCATTAACAATAACACAAATCTGAAAATGAATGGATAAAAGAGTGAAATTGACAGGAGAGCTGGCCTCCACTGCCGGTGGAGCCTCCTTAATAATACAGCATTATCCTTATTTGCCCTCTTCACTCAAATCAAAGGGATGGACATTAATGCATGAGTGACATCAACCCTGCAATTAAGTTGGCCATTTAAATGAGAGAAGGCCTTCTTCACCCTGCCTGTTTGTTTTTTTCCTCTCTCTCTCTTCTTTTTTTCTTCCTGTTCCCCCTCTGTTTGATGATGCGAGAGGGTGAGCTAGAATTAGGGCGATGGGTCTTCCTTTGAGTGTCAGCCTAAAATGATCAGAGTAAAGATAAGAGGGTCTAGCAGCCCTCAAATCAGTCAAAGTGCCAAAGTCGGCCTTTTTCTCCTCAATTACCGGGTCTGTGAAGCCAGGGAGTGGAAGGCACCGAGCCTGCTGCATTACTAAAGAGACAATCTATTTCCCCTTTGACCAGAGGGAGAGAAATCATTATGGCATGATTAGTAGCTTCGGCAGCGGGCGAGCATGGAGGTACTACGGGAGAATCGTATTAATTGCCTTATACCAAGGCATGAGCAGGATTGTTTTAACGTTGATTTCTGGACCTGTATGACGAGCTGTCGGAGATAAAAGCTGATGTCAGGTCTTAGTTATACTGGCAGACTGGAGGCATGCAGACGGAGAGGCTTGATGTCAAAATGAGCTTCCGTGGCTGCCCTGGAAGTCTTTCTCTATATGCCTGTCGATGTCTTCCTCTTTGTCTTTCTTCACACTTCATAGTTTTCCTTTACGCCTCCCACTATCCCTCCCTCTACTCCCCCCTTCCCTCAGATGGACTACACCCCACCCCTACCCACACTCCCTTCCTCTCTCTCCTCCAACTGATAGCTGCCTTGGCCGATTATTTCATCCAGTGAGGTCCACTGAGAGCCTCCTCTCCCGGCTTTGGAAGAGCTTTAATTAGCCATGTTAATATCCCCTTCATTGGCCTTAATATCACTCAACACCTTCCTCCATCTCAGCGGCCACCAGGGTCCCCCTGTCCTGTCAGAACAGCTGATTATTGAGAAGGATAGCTTTAATCAAACCTAATTGCAGTTCATTCTTTCTCTCTATCCCCCTTTGCCCTCCATTGCCAACATCTAATGGCAGCGACGACTTGATATCCCATTAAAAAACAATTAAACAACCTCCTTTTGTCTCTGTGCGTGCCAAAACACCAGCACAAACTTCTGTAGATATTTAAGAAGTAAAAGAGAGAGAGAGAGGGGCCTTGTCTTAATTGCTCTCCTTCTCACCAAGGACCAATTTGCACTGTGCTCATGGAGAATCTTAACCAACTCAAATGTAATGGATGCTATAGCGCTGCCACGGCTGTGGACTATGAAAATTAAGCTTATCTTTTTAGAAGAGAAATTGTGCTTAATTGCCTTCATAACAGTAAACATAAAGGAGCCTCTTTATGATAGCGTGGGCACTCCATTTCTTGTGTTTATTGGTTCTTAACTTTTGGTTTTGCTGTAGTAGGAAGAGTATGTAAAAGCATTAAAGTATCCAAGAAAGGAAACAACTCTGGAAGTAATGTTTTTCTTTTATGAAGTCAATGCATTGCCTCTGTAATGTATTCTTTCTCTTGCTCCACATTACATTCACCAACGGGTTATGCAAGCCCATGCACATGCTCTCACACACACATACGTATGTAGATGTGCACGCAGATACACACACACACACTCACACTGGCCTTACCCAATCTGTATGAGAGGCGACAGACAAATAAAAGTCGTATTTCAGGTCTGCTTTCCGCAGATGTCTGCTGCTCTACATTATGACTCTTTGGGGAAATAAAAACAGGGTCAGGGAATTAGAGTACATAATGGTCATTTTGATGATCAGCCAACAGATGCAACCCAAAAAACACAGTGAACACAATCAAGCGAAATGCACTAATGACAAGTCAGGTTTTTTATGGGCTCGCCACACACCGACAGGCAATCAGCATTCTGGCATGGGTTAAAACGTCTTTTATTGATGTTCAAGCCAAAGCTCCTTGGATGTGGAGTGAAAATATTTTCTCACCTTTCCTTTCCCTCCTGGGTCCTCAGTTAAGCACAAGGTATAGGAGTCTATCGAAGAACGCTTCTAAATGACCAGTGCATGTGTTAATGTGGCCAGGGTTAGAAGGGTCATTTCAGACTCTGATTTATGGCCTGGCCAGGATCCCACTGGGTGAAGGAGTAGTCTTAAGTGTTGTGAAAGCGTCCTCTCAGGCCACACAAGCCACTGTATTTAGCGGAATGAAATGGCCATGCAATCTATGGTGCAATCTATGGTAATCCAATGAGCCACTGTGATTCTGTGAGCCAAAGTTGTGTTACAATAGAAACCACAGTATTGCAAATAGTAACGCTCGTGCAATGTGATGAAAAATAAATATCTCAGCACGGTATTTTTTTAATGAATAGCAGAAAGCGAAGGCACAATCAGTCATGATTCTTTAGGGAGAATTTAGAAAAACAAGTCAATTACATTGTTTATTCTGTGTGGTTGTGTAAGAGTTGACACAATAGACTAAATCCGAGACAATATATCTTATTTGCCATGTTGTTAATTTTCCTCTTTTTAACTGTTTTATGTCTTGGCGCCACATTTGATAAACAGCTCTTATCGTGCGGCTTTATCAATACATTTTGCGAGACCTGAGAGAAGGACAGGAAGGCAGATTACAAACTAACCAAGCCCAGATCTCACTCAGACGTGACATTTGTTCGGAGACGATTAGCCAGGTTGTAATTTGTGGCATAATTGCCTCACCCACCCACAAGTGCATGGGTGTGTGTATGCGTTGTATGTCTGTGTGTGTGCGGCATACGGTGGTCCCAAGAGTGTCCGCCTAATTGCCTGACAGGACTATAAGTTTTGTGGCGCGCTCCCACCTTGTTAGGTCCTTTATCCCTGATGCTCTTCAAACAAGACCTGGTCACAGGTGGGCCTCATTTGCTTCCCTATTGAACAGGAGTACTTTAATTGCACAGGGGGTGTCCTGGGATTAAAGAGGTGGGTGGAATATCAAGTGACTTTCTGTATGTTAGTGGCAGATGGGTGTTGAGAAAGACCCATGAACTCAGGTGAGGGGATGAGACGACAAAGAGACTGATGCGCTTGATTGTTTGGCGGAAGTAAATAAATCGGCGACTTCCTAAACTGAAATAATCCAATATCACGTTGTCTGTGGGAGTGTTTGATAATTCTCACGATAATGTTCCATAACTTGGTCTTTTAAAATGTGTAATTAATCGGGTTTCCTTTTGTTTTGTGCTTTCTTTCAGATTCTTCCTCAAGTTCTTCCTCAAGTGCAATCAGAACTGTCTGAAGAATGCAGGGAATCCGAGAGACATGCGCAGATTCCAGGTGACTGAAGTCTCACACAAATTCCCCTCTGTGACAAATGCACAGCTACACTAAGTCACATCGACACACATATGAATTCAATTCTATTATTGGCACTGAAGGAGGCAAAACCCAGGGAAAGAGAGAGTGAGGGATTTTGTATCCTGTGCGCTCTGGACAGAATATTTATTAGGGAATACCATCTGACACAAATAAGGATATAGGATTTAAGAGTGCCATCAATTGTGTTCCTGACAGCTTTCTGAGCCTCAGCGCAGAGGGGAGGACGATCCAACCACATGTAACAACAGTGTTAACTCAGGATCTGTCTGGCAGCGGAAACGCATACCTTCTTATACACACATATGCACAAGCACGCAGACGCACACACATATGGATGGATGCCCATACAAGCTGGAGTGCATATATTTACTTTCACTACATCCCTCTCTCATTCTTACCCACATATGCATACACTTAAACTCACACATATGCAGTGCACTGTAAAGCCAATGAAAACCATCTTAAGCCATCTGAAAACCATCATTATTGTGGGCTGATAAAATGGTGCGATTTACACTAAAAGGACATCACCGTTGAGCACTTTTACAGCTTCTTTAACTCTCTCGCTTCTAATGCGGCAAGGAGTTGATCCTTGAAATTATCGACCCCCCCCCCCCCCCCCCCGCCTGCTGATCCATGTATCCAACCATCCATCCATTTTACCGAGACACTTTCACCACGAGCAGCCCTCTAGGTCAAGGTGAGAGAGTTTAGTGTGATTTGTCCTATCAGGATAGCGACAAACTACAAGAGGGCGTCCGTCAGACACAGCTCTGTTCTGTGATAGACACACCAGCCAGCATCCTCCAGGAGGAAGCCTGGACATGAAACAGAAAAGACAGGATGTCCCCTCCTGATGTCACCATCAGACCTCCCCTGCCTCCTCAATTCTCCCCTAAGGCTGAATGTGGACTGATGCATGACAGCCACTGGGCTTCACCTCTCGCTTCTGTGTGTCAAAAGGAATTTAAGAACAAAATGTTTTTAGTTTTTTTAACTTAAACATTTACATTAAGACTAAAACATCAGGATTTAGGTTTTTCTTTTTTTGCTGATGTTCAGCCCTTTGTCTTCCATCCAACAGTTAGTATACCATTTCCTCCCCAAATAGATTTCCCAGATGCTCCAGCATAGGTGTTTCTGTAGCCAAAGTTGTGTATTCTGCATGCCTTCCTCTCCACTTATTACCCCCAAAAACCAGCTGGAGGCCAGAGAGGGCCCAATCCATCATCCTCAGCTTGGCCCAGCTCTGAACCTGCTCACAAGAATGGAGCTCTTTCACTTCCCCTTCTCTCCCCCCCTCCCCCTTACACCCCCACCTTTCCCAAACCAACCAAAAAAAAAAGCGCCCCCCTAAATTCCACTGCTACACCGAGGTCACTTACCGGCGAAGCAAACCTGAGAGGGGCTCTCTGTTTCCGGCTCAGAAACACTTTGGCCATTCACATGCGACTCACTGTTTGGAGATGTGGTAGCCAAAAAACAACAACAAAAATAAGCATTATGAAATATGGAGTGTGGCTTGGAATCTGATCCTAGTAAAATGTTTGCAGAGTAATGGGATGGAGCATGGTTCAGTTGCTAATGACTCCAGTAATATTTTAAAAGGGAGGCCTTCCATCCTCAAATAGATGGACAAGCTGATCAATAATTCTGAGCTTCTGCTATGATGTCAGCAAACGGAAATGGTAGTTTAGTGATTGAAAAGTCAATTAGCTGCACACAAATGCAGACACTAAAAAGCAAAAACAAAATGGCTGAGAAGCCGGGTTACTGTAATGCGATATCTCTAAAGAGAACAACCACTCATGAGGTTTGACAATAGTAATCAATAGCACACGAGCATGTACCTGGACACAGCAGAGTTTCTAAAGCATTCATGTCTCCCCTGTACCCCAGAGAACTAGTGAGGCTGTCATTATAACCATATTTCTCAGCTTTTCTTTTTTTCCCTACAATGTATTAAATTGCATGTTTCACCTTCACTTCTGTTGCAGGTTGTCGTATCGACGACCGTCAATGTGGACGGCCATGTCCTGGCTGTCTCCGACAACATGTTCGTACACAACAACTCCAAGCACGGGCGAAGGGCTCGCAGACTCGACCCTTCAGAAGGTACGTGTCCTTATCTGGAGAATGGTAGGCACATTTTTACATCTTATAATTTGCTACGCTCCATTTTCCTTTTTTAGTGTCTTTTAAACTTTTTTTTACAAATCACACACACATAGTTGCTATTAGTTCCTTTGAATCATTAGTTCCTCCATCGCTTTCATTTCACTTTTAAAGTTTCTTTGTGCCTACCTATTGCTTTCTTTACTAGAAACAGTATGCACTACTATGTGCATTTGTTTTGTCGATATCACTATTGATGAGGGTAATACTCAGGCTCATTCACGATTTTAAAATGTTTTACTACTTCCAGTCTCCTAATGCACCTACATGTGTCCTAAAAGCCCATGTGAAACATGATCAAATTGCTTAAGAATTTGGCTGTGAGGTCAATTTCCTGTCATTGGGTTCTGCAGATTTAGCTGTGAGTGAGCTGAAACAGGGGGAGGAAGGAGAACGAGTGAAAGGAGGGGGGAGTGGGTTGATGGTGTGTGTGGATGGTGTGTGTGTGTGTGTCTGCATGTGTGTGTGTGTGTGTGTGTGTGTGTGTGTGTGTGTGTGTGTGGAGGGGGGGGGCGGCTATGAGAAAAACAGAACTTACTGTTTTTCTTCCAACTGATTCCATATGATAGACTGATTGCCTGCTCAGCCAAAAGGGAAAAAAGAAGGACCACCAAACCATGGGAAATCCAAAAAGTAAAATGCACTAAACGTAACCTTATGACCCTCATGGCCTCCACTCGCAGATGGGAGCACACGCAGCTGAAAGATCGAAAGAAAAAAGAAACTGACTTGGGCCAATTGTGCAAATTGCTTATCTTCAGATTTCAAGAGCCAATTATGGCTGGGCAAACAGTTTATATACACCACTGACTAAAACAAGCTTCTCTACACATTAATGGGCATTAATGGCTCTATCACCAAAAGCAAATGTAATGTTTAATACAACAACGACTAATAAAAAAAAAAACTAGACAATTAATATATCTCGGTGCTCTCCGGTCCTAGTGGGGGATATAGCTAATCTATTTGTTTTTGTCTTTATTAATGACTCCTCTACTGGAGAACAAAATCAAATAATTAAAGTCCTGCCCGGAGCACCAAAGTCATTATGTTCGCTGACGTTCTGTTTGTGTGTTTCACGTTTATGACACGATAGGTGTGGATCGCCTAGCAACCAGTTTCTTAATGAGGGGAGCAATTAAAGAGGTTGAGCCCTCGCCTCCATGTTCCCCCTCTCCCATGGGACCCCGTGTGTTTTGTGTGTCTCTATATGTGTGTGTGAGTGTGTGCGCTTGTGTTCTTTACAGGTTACCCCAACCCATCCCTTTCTTCCTCTCTTCACCACACTCTTCAAAGCAGCAGAGTGACGCCCCGTAAAGCAAGAAAAGACGCTATTGTCAACCGCCCAGTTGAACATGTCTTTGTCTAATAACTTTAATACACCTTCCCTCTGCTTAACCACATGTGACCTCACAAGTTTAGATCTTCTTCTTCTTTTTTCTTCCCTCTCAGACTCAGCACCATAGCAAACTAATTTAACATGCATCAACACTGATTGCCGGCTTTGTTTGAGTCACCTTTAACAAACAGAGACGTGAGAAAAGGAGACTTGGCCATAAAATGTAATTCGAGTCATGTCTTCCATAGTGCTCTGACAACTATCAGGCAGACAGACAGCGTGCTTTAAATTAGCAACACATTCTTCCTCCAGAGTTCAATGGGCGAGAAGCCTCAGAAATGTGGCTGACTGACTGTGTGTGGCTGAAACAGAGAGGCATCCTCACTCTCAGCTCACACTGCACTTGCACTGACTTGCTCACATTGATCAAGAGGTGCTGCCCCCTATTGGCCCACACACGGGATAGCCTGTGTGTGACAGACTGAATCTCACCATGTGACATTTTGGTTCACTTGTGTGTACTGTCACACAACAAGGATATTATGCATTCAGACACGAATGTGCTTTGTGGCTGCCTGTCACTCACACATGTATAGATTCAGGCTCAAAGGTGCATAAACATGCTCACAAATAGCCGGGTCTTTCACACACAGCGTCACCCCCCACACATGCAGACACACACGAACAGCACAGCACCGACGCACACAGACGCTTTCTCTCACTCACACTCACACATACACACACACACACGTTCCTCAGCTCAGTTCCACCATTATAGAGCCCCAGACAATATAGGAGACTCAGCACAGAGCCTGCAGCGCCTGCCTCATTTGCATGCCAAGTGGCTGTAATGCTGTTAGGGTTTATGCAATAAAGACAAGTGAATCCAGACTGCTGGGCCTAAGAGGAAGAAAGAGAGGGAAAAAAGAAGGAAGGGGGAAAAGGGATAGAAGGAAAGGAGAAAGAGAAGGAGAGAGAATGAGAGAGAGAGGTTAAGAGTGAGTGAGAGGCAGAGGGAGAGAGAGACACAGAGAGAGAGAGAGTCAAAGGGAACAGATGGCCCAGGGAGAGGTAAAAGGTATAATCCCATCAGCTGCACTATCAACCGACCATCTGGACATCCCACAGCACAATTACAACACATTTCAGCAGGCAGAACAAAGGACGGCTTCGCGGGGCCACATCAGACCTGTTTGAGTGTCACAATACTAGAGCTGAGACCTCCTCCGCTCAGATCTCAGATCAGTTTTGACGTCCTCTACGGCTAGCCCTAACCACCGAGGAGAAAGATTAGGGAGGATCACAGATCGGCTGCCCGAGGTCATTACACAGAAAAGTGGATCTTGAAGTAAATTCAAGCACACAGACCAAATTGATAGGGTAACAACTCAGCAGACCAGAATAAACAAAAACAAGCTATGACATATGAGATTGAATTTCCACTACTGTAGCGCAAAGTTTGCAAAGACTTAGTGACGCAACGGCAAGCCGGCTCTTTGCATCCTCATCCGTCCACTCCTCATGATGCCTATCATCTGCTGAGGGGGCATTGTGCGTGTCTGTCATCAGATCGCCTGCACTGACTGTGTAATCCACTTCGCCACGGTCCCCATTCAGCACATGCTCCCCTCTATGTCTGTGCATTGAGACATATGCAAATTTTGAGGCAGAAGGGTGGACGGCTTAGGGCCTCAGTCGCTGCCTCTCCATGGGTCCTTCTGTGTGTGGGTGGGGGCACTGGGATTTCCGAGATGGTGCGCCTGTGTTTGTGTGTGTGCGTGTGTGCATGATTGTGTATGCCTGTCGTAGGTTTCAGGCTCCAGCTGCCCCCCAACAGTCGCCGTCACCATCAGGCACTTTTTCTTTCCTCCTCCTCCTTCCTGCCCCCCCTCTCTCTCATCCCCAAAGTCAATTTGTTTACAGTAATTTTGAAGGGTGAATTATTTGCTGTAATCGTCCGCACTGATGAAGGTCAGGCCCTTAGAGGGGGCCCAGCATGCCCATAGAGGGTTGGTCCTCTTTCAGACGCTCCGCTTCGCAATTAAGGAAAGCAAATGTCACTCCTCCAGGCCTCACAAATGAAAATCTGTACGAGGTGATTAGCATGAAGTCAACAGCGCCTGTTAAAGTCAGATTCCCTGTAGTACCAATGTGTGTGTGTGCACTTTATGGGCAGTGAGAGAGAGCAAACATGACCTGAACAGACCCAACAGCAAGGCAAACAAAGGGAGATGTCTTGTCGGAGGTGATCCATACAACAATGGCCGACTGTGATTTACTTACTGGATAGAAAGGATAATAGAGGTTTAGAAGTGAGCTTGTAAAGAAAGAGAGAACTTGCTGAAATAGTTACTCACATTTTGACGAGTAGAAAAAAACATTCACAATTCATAGTGTATTAAAAGATATTGATGGAAATAGATTAAATGTGATATTGCTATTTTATGGCTAGCTGTCATGCTATTTCTGTTGTAAACACGGTGTTGTGCTGAACACCATATTAAGGTAATGCATCAAATGACAGTGAATGCGAGGCACCAGATCACTCAAATTAGATTATAATAACAACCCGGACTGTTGATGAATGGCAGCGCTACGTAGCAGAAGTCATGCCAGATGAAAAGCATTGTAATAAACAATATGAAATGGATTGAATCGATCACAAAAAGAAAGAAAAAAAAACACAATCTGAATAATTCACGAGTGCATTTCACGTTATGAAACCTGAAGCTACACTCAGTGTGCCTTCACTGTACTGCATATGCAGACAAAGGTAATGAAATAACATGAACCAGCAAAGCTTTAGCTTGTCATTTCCACTATAACAGCCCGTATTCTTGACTCATTTAACATCTGTTCAACTTTGAAATGTTACTGTACATGCGGGTGCATGCTTAATCAATTCTGATGGCTACATTTGCCCTGACACATAATTTGCTCCATCAAATCATTTTCCTGGCGAGCCCGGCATTTAGCCTTTGTGAAGTGGACCATTTGAAGGGTCTGCTTAACTACACCACTCCAGCGCGCTGATAAATGGTTTTGATTCTCATGCCTTAAAGGACAAATCCATCATTTCTTTTCCAGCGGCAATTTCCATGATACGTCTTTGTGAGAGAGACATGGAGGTGATGGCGTAATGTGTCTGTACAGAAAGAATCTCAGGTGCTGAATTGGCTCTTTCTCTTTTGTCTTGGATAAGCAGCCACCCCGTGCATCAAAGCTATCAGCCCGAGTGAAGGATGGACCACTGGAGGAGCCACTGTCATCATCATAGGGGACAACTTCTTTGATGGCCTACAAGTCGTGTTTGGCACCATGCTCGTATGGAGCGAGGTATGATGGAGATTTTGTTATAGATTTGATTTAAATTCAATCATAGTTAGAAATGAACTACTTTTATTTCACTTGTTCACCCTGTATTGTAACAGCACTCTGTGGTTTGGGCTCATTATTTATTTGTCTGTTTCCTGTGTAATACAGCTGATAACTCCCCACGCCATCCGTGTCCAGACTCCACCTCGGCACATCCCTGGTGTCGTGGAAGTCACGCTGTCCTACAAGTCCAAGCAGTTCTGCAAAGGTGCCCCTGGGAGATTTGTCTATACTGGTAAGTCAAAAAACCTTACACTAGCTCTTTTCTACAGAATTCTCTTGTACCCCCCCCCCCCCCCCCCCCCCCCCCCTCTCCATCTGTCTGGATCTGGATGGAGCCCTCAGCCCCGAGTCCTAATAATGAACTAACCAGGGCCCCGCTTGCTGAATGTTAAAAGTGTGAGATCTGCACTGCTAGGGAAAAGGTGTTTCGTGGAGGGGCTCCTACAAGTGCAACTCGATCCCCCTCTGACCTGCCATCATACGAGGGCGCTGCCAAGCTCTGTTAGACTCAAGCTGTCAGGATATCTCATTCTGCCAATTCTCTTTATCTGCCTGTACTGAGACAGATAATGCTTTCTGCTAATTGGTTGATTTTGTAAAGCAAAATATGGTTTCATTTTTTTATGAATCAGATTAGAAAAGCAATATCCACGTTAAGTGCACGAGTGTGCCTGAAAGTTATTCTCATGTGTGTTGAATATGAATTCATGGGAGAGAAGGAGACGAGAGAGTGTGTGAGGCGGAAAGGGTGTGTATGTCACACTATAAGTAAGGGATCTGATTATCTTGGCTAACAGAAGGAAGTGGTGGTCTTATCTGTCATCATTGGCGAGGAGACAGAGGTTGCGGGGGTCGGAGCCTGTCTGACCTGGAAGCCTCTGTCTGTTCTAACTCTGATGGGCAGAATGAAACAGGGGGAACAGCGTCAAAGCACTCTCACTTCCCCCAGGCCTCCAGCACAGCCCTGGCCTTGAGCGCAGCAGAATTGCAAAGTGTGGGACTGGACCCGCAGCCCCCCCACACCCTCCCCATCGGAAACCCCCATCCAGACCCCTCCATCCTGGGGCAGCTGTTTCTCATCAAGTCCCCCCTCTCTCGCTCCCCAAAAACCACCTCTACCACCCCCAGCCATCCGTCCCCTTCTCCTCCAACCGTGCAGTCTGGCCTAGCTCTCCTGCATTTAACCTCCCTAGCAGGAGCGGAGCAGAGGCCAACAAGGCACCAGGATAATGAAACAGGAGTGTAGTGTGGCTGCGTAAGTGTGTGTGTGTCTGTTTGCGGGAGCGCGTGAGAGCGAACGAGAGGAAAAAAAAGTGTGTGCGTGAGTGCGTGTGTACATGTGTTACTGCACAGCCCTGAGAAGGTGTATAAGTTAAGACATTAATGGCTTCTATAGCACCCTGGTGAAAGTGCCAGGTCCCTTAAGAACAGACCCCATTAGTCACAGAGGCTAAGCGGATTGGGATGATTACCATCAGGTTTTACTGGGGAAACGTGTCCCCTTCTCTCTATCTTTGTTGATTTTTCAACCCCCCCCCGCCCCATCCCATTCTTCCTCTCTGTCTTCCCTGGGTTCCTACTCACTTCCAGTTAGTATAAAGATACAATTACCCCTGGAGGCAATGGTGGTACAATTGATTAGTGCGCTGAATTAAAAGAGAAAGTCACGAATAGACAGGTCCGGCTCCTCTGCTCTGCTATTCCCTGTGAGGCTCGCCCTGATTGGACAAAGGTTGACGCTTGAGAGAAAGAGACCGTTAAAGAGAGCCGAATGCATAACGCTACAATTAGGTACCACTGATTCCATATGTGCTGTGATTGCTAGGTGAGAGGATGTTAGCTACTTCTGTCTGACATTAAGATGTGAATGGGCTGATGCATTGAGCACAAGAGAGTACATCATGTATTAAAGAGGGAAACCTTTCAAATCATAGCGTTTCTTTTCTTGAGATGGCACTTGAAAAGAAATTGCCACTACATGAGCGAGTAGGTTTGAAATGATCCGGAGTTACAATAGCAAATTACCTGGGCCTTAAAGGGCATGTAGGGCTCCAGTGCCGCCTGAAAGGCACAGTGTCATATTGGAGAGAAACATGTGCATATCAAAGGTCTAGTTATCAAAGCGAATGGCTGCAAGCGTGACTTAAGAGCACCGCTTGAGAGGAGTGCCTTTTTAGACCTTGCTTTTCATGTTGACTCTTCTTGCACCACCACCCTAATTGTGAAGATTTAACTCACTCAATTTAAGAAATTATCACACATTACCAAGAGTCAACACAGAGGAGACTGCAGCCAATTCGAAACAGCAAAGGGACACGTCCTCACTCGGGCTAGTGCCCTGGAACGGCTCCAACACTCACAATCCATTCTCAGAAAGAGAGCACCCTGTAATGTATGTCAAATAATCCTGTTGGCATTGACTATTGAACGTTTGACACACTAATGAGACAAATAGACATACTATATAAAACTTTAGCAGGCTGTAGTTTACTGACTGCTTCAAGGAGCCTATATTTGCACTTTAATTGGCACCCTTTTAGAGAAAAGACATGTTGGCTTTTTATTTTATTGTCTAATACCTTTTTTCCCTTCTAACAAAATGTTGTCCCTTGGAGCTTGCTAGCGTGTCCTCTGTCTAATCCATGTATTGGTTATCCATTGGTCCAGCTGCCAGCAAGGTTGTAGGAAATCAAAAGGAGAAACTCCTGGCTGTTCCCGAGGTCAATACTTTATTATACTTTACACTTTATTAAGCACTGCAAACAGTATTTGCTGGTTTGATCAGATCATTTCTTAAACAAAACGTCTCAATTTTCCGCCTCATTTGCGGCATGCTAACCTTTTTGACTGCGTACTTAAAGTGCTGTATGAAGGAGTAAATCATAAATAAAAACTTTGAGCGTACAATTCATCCAATTTAAGCTCCTAATTGCATCAGAGCTTTTGGTTTTCTATCTTGGACAAATTTCCACGAGAGCGTCCCTCCAGGGGCGACCATGCAGGCCCTTGGTAATATGGTTCTGCAAGCAGTCCTAACACACTCAGCCTCTATTTATCCTAATCAGTGACATCCACATAACCACGATTGCTTAAAATGAACCCCTTCTGCGCCCCAGAAAACGCCCATTTACAGAGACCCCATTTGTCATGGGTAAATTGAGGGTCAGTAAACTTCGCCTGTATCCTCCAGTGGGGATCCAGGACATGCATCATAACGTTAGGAGAGAATGATTGGCGAAGGCGAGCTGTCACACATTTGTCAGGGGGAAGGGAACATTATTTGCTAATTTCCCAAGCTGGGCACTGACAGGGTGCTTCGTCTTCAGACCTTTGGTGACCAGCATGGCTTCGCAGCTATTAGTACAAGTCAAGTGTTTTTTTTCTTCTTTTTTTTTTTCCCTCACTGTAAAGCGGCAGTAATAAGAGCCACTCGTTCGACCTCACAAGAGCGGAGCACACTGGGTGAAGGATTTTGGATGGAGTAGATGCCCCATACAGTGAGCTGCTCTTGCCAGGCTGTAGTTGAGGCCAGACAGCCTTGAGGGCTGATGGATCACAAACTTTCCTCGTCAAGGTGACGCTATCGACTCCACTGCACCAAAATCTGACAAAATGGGTATGAGGCAGTCATTCATCAACATAAGGACAAAGAGGTCATGTGTGCTTCACTCAATACTGGTGGAGATCAAGAAATGTCAACCTTGTAAGGGGTGGAAAAGGAAGATGTTCATTAGTCTTAAGGTTTATTTTTAGTTAAGCCTCAACAATTTATTTATTTAAAAAAAAAAAATGCATTTCCATGTCTTCCCAAACTGAATAGGAAGACTTAACTCAGCAGATCCGACATATAAATAGTGATTTTCAGTTCTTCAAACCAAAATCAAACTCACTTCCTTTTCCACTCTTAGCAAATTGTTATGTAGTCTTGGACCCTCCTCTTCCCTAAAAAAGAATGAAATAAACAAACACAGACGCCTTTATCGCAGCACATCAGATAGGCCCTGTGCTGTTGGGCCTGTGACTCGGGCCTATCCTTACGTCTCCTCTCCACCCTGCCGTCACTTTGAAGTCCCAGACTCAGAAGCTGATCAGATGGAGAGCTTCCTTTTCATTTCCTGTCCTGCAGGGTTGGGTTTGGTACCCGGTTGGTTACTGGTCAGTGATGGGGTGTGGCCTACAGTAAAGATATGCTATAATCAAAGGCATTCAAAGAGGTTTGTAAACAAGTTTAGAGGAGGACTCACAAACACACACGAAATGCTCCATATGAGCGTTGTACATTTACAATTCCTGAGACGTTTTTTTAATCTTATTTATTCCGTTTTTTTAATTCACCCTGCAGAATGAACTGCTGTGAGTGAGGATAACATGTATAAATGTCATCGCCACAGTCAAGTTGCTTGTAACCAGTTGGCACAATAGATTTAGCATGTGTCAAAGCATGTTATCCACTAGCCATGTCCCCATACCTGCCTGTCTCATTACAACTGTGGTATTTAGCACCAGCTCCACAGGAGTGGAGCAGACACTCGTTGCCAAGTTAGATGGGCCCGGTTTGAAGGCCTTGTGAGTTTGTGTGGAGCGCGACAAGGTTCCACGGAGGAAGGTCCTTGTGTCCAATTAGAGGGCTGACGTGACACGTGCTCGCACTCCCCCACTGTCAGGCAGCTTGTCAGGTAGGCTTTGAGAAGCACACTGTGGCATTATTCCACAGCGTGTTATCAGCAAGTGACCTGTGAAATCCAGCTCCGGGAAATTGATTGAAATAAGTACTTGCAGTTGAGCATGTATTTTCCCCCATTACACCTCTCTGTGAAACATATTGTGGGTATCTTTCAAGAGAAAAATGAAAGTATGGCTGTGTTTTTTCCCCGCTCCAAGTAAGGATGGTATTCATTGATTTAATTTTAATTGGACCCACTTTTTGTCCCACAGTATCGTTAGAGGTCTGTTTTCTAATGGCTCTTACGATGGATTGTCCTCAGTAAGTCACAGCATCAGTCCTCTGCCATAGGAAAGATAGACAGAGGAAACAGGGAGGGAGGGTTCTTGATAGACGAGGATCTCTCCCCTCCTCCTTCCTCCACCCCCTCTTCTGGCCCCATTTTCAGTATGATCCACACCCAACGGGCTTTAAAAGAACTCCACACACCCCCTCCTCCTCTGCCGCATTTTGATTGAAATTCATCGGCAAGTTTATTGAGAAATGAATGAGGGAGGCAGCACGGTATTGACTTTGAGAGGAAAACACAACTCATCTTGAATGAGGGGGAAAACGCGGCCGTAATTTAGCCGTCATCGATCTGTGCCCCGTCCATGTATTGATCTTCATTTTACAATATTAATTTGCGCTTGCAATCAGCTGTGAAGGGAACCCATTTGATTTCTGTTGGCCGGTAATGTGTGAAAGTCCGCCGGCGTCCTTAGAGAAGTGGCACACATACTTTAGATGTCATCTAAGAGGATTGAACAGGTGTCTTTGGCCCTTTCTAATAATACAGCCGATATGAAGGGAGTCTGAAATTATGGATGTGCAATCTGTAACATTGCTCCCTTTTAACCGTGTTAATTACATTTTATCTGTTGCAGGAGCAATATCTGCTGGAGACTGTACCTGTCTAGATTTTTTTCATCTGTATTGGCTCAAAGTTCATGAAATTTCAATGAACATTGATCTGTCTCCATTGATTTATCCTAACTGCAGATCTTTGAAATTTTAATTTCCTGTTCATCTTGAGACTGCTGGAGATGGAATCACTCAGTGGTAACAGGCTGCAGTGGATGGAGATGATATGGTCAGTGGTAAAGCAGATGAGGTTTGCTTTGCGTGGGTTTGCTGTGGAAATTCCAATTTGGCGTGGTTTGTTTTTTCACTTTTAAAGATGGACTCTACATCTGCATGCATGTCTTCTATTTTCTCAACACTGGAACATATCTACTGTGAAGCAGCAGCATGACTTCTGCCTTCTTTGTGTGCACACTATTCAAATTGAACTCCTGCCAGTATCAACGAGAAGAGTTTTCACTCTCTAAATATCTCCAGAAGACTAGAAGCGAAACAAGGTCATTATGTGTGTTGAGGCCGTTCTGATCTGCATCCATCGAACAGACCGCAGGTGCCTAGCAGGCTTCAGTTTGACAAGTCACAAATGCAATAACACTTGAATGAACTTCTGCCTGCGCTGTTTATCTGTCTCCCCCTTTCCAACTCCCACTCCACCTCTAATTTGTGTTAAGGGGAAAGAAAAAAATAACTGCTCAATGGTGTAGGAGGAGTGGAGATAAGCTCGAAGCAGTTAAGTATAATTAGCGAAAGTAATAGCTGGCAAATGGCAACAAGGCTAGGTTTTTATCTCCTGGAAAGATAGAGTTATCGTAATAAGCTGTAATGGCTGGCAGGAATGCTAGTACTCTGTGCAAGCTTCCATTCAGCCTCATAGACTTAACAAGGAACAATTTCCCTTAAATTTACTGCTTTGCTCAAACATTTCCCCATGTTTATACCCCGATACTGTAAGTCAATACATGTGTTCAATCCACTTCCATATAGACCCAGGGCACACAGTAGTATTGCCATGTAAGCACTTCTGGCTGCCAACGTCGGCCATGTTACACTGTTCCTGTGGAGCGGTTACTCATGTCCTATTTCTAGAGAACATGGAGAAGGAGCAGCAGACCACACTCTGATGCCGCCATGTACACGCCAGCCACTCTACATTTTAAGTGAAGTGGCTAGCAGGGGCAGCTAAGGAGCTCTCAGGGAAAATGTGTTTTAGTAGCATGATGGAACGGAAAGACTAAAGCGTCAGATCAAAATAAGATTGGGAAGTGCACATTCCAGGCGGAAGAATTTCACTGAAACCCTGCCATGAACCCGCGTACGCATGCGTGATATTGAAAATTGGAATGGATATGGTCACAGCTGCACACCGAGTCATGCATTCCTTTTCTTCATATTCTGAAACATGATCATTTACTCTCTAGAGTGAGACATTTACTGAAATATTCATACAAACATATTCTAAACCTGCGTGAGGAAGGAGCAAGTTTCCTTTTTTTTATGGAAATGAGTTGCCATATTCCTTTACAATATCTCTTTTAGTTACCAGTCGTTCAATTTAAAACGTATTTGCTGTCTTATTGCTTTTGTTAAATTGTAATCATTTCTGAACTAAAACCATGGAAACAGATCTATGAACAAATATAGGTCTGCATAAGCAGCGCAGGCAGGGAACAAGATATACGCGTTGTAATTGAACAAAGCATGCAACCTGTCTAAATCTGCAAAGAAAATGAGAGAAAATGAAAATTCTATTAGTCTATAATGTTCCCTCGGCCCCCCTTCCCATGTGCTCTTCATCTCTCCTGCAAAGTATTCAAATGCAAGCCCTGCCTTAGCTCCCCGTGTCTCTTTTTCTCTAATTATCCATGAGGTCAGTAAGCAAAATGGGGAAGAAGCCAGGAGATCAATACAAATTATCCCTGAGCAAACCAGTGCTGACAGTTTGAATTGCAGCATATGTTTACCCAAAATCAGGCAATTTATCTTAATATCAGGCGAGTAATGCAGCAGGGGTGAGAGTTCACACAATCTCTCCACCTCATAATTACCCGCCTCTAAAACAGGAAAGTGGTATTGATTGGCCGCGAGCCGGGAAGCGGGCGTGACTGGAACGTGCCGGCGACCCCCCCTCTACACCAACCCTTATCATACCCCGCCTTAGCTCCCCCCCACCTTCATCGGTCCCTCCTCCCCTTCGGCTAGACTCCCCACCCAGGGCAGGATTTATGGGATGTGTGTGGAGGGTTTCATGTTTCCTTGCAGCGACTGAGACCCCTAGCAGAAGGGGTAAGAGGGACACACACACACACACACACACACACACACACACACACACACACACACACACACACACACACACACACACACACACACACACACACACACACACACACACACACACACACACACACACACACACACACACACACACACACACACACACACACACACACACACACACACACACACACACACACACACACACACACCCCACCCTTCGTTCACCATATTGTGCTGGAAGGACAGCGAGGGCCAAACTAATTCCGGCATGCAAGGGCATCTCGGAGCAGCTAGATTTGCCGCTTATATCTTTAGAAGAGAGTAAAGTTTACGACAGAGTGTGAAGCCGGAACATAATGATGTGCCAAGGATTAAAAAAAAAATACATAGGGTGAAGAGGGGACAGCTAAAGCGTGGGGGGGAAGGGGGGGTGGCTACTGTCAATGTGTGTGGTGTAAGAAAAAGTAGGAAGAGCAGCCCCAATGACTCTTGTGAAAGCTCAGCAGATGAAAGAAAATCTTTGCCTGGAAGAAAAAATGTGCGGAGCGATGCGATGAATACACACATAACACATTTATTGTCCAGATTGAATATAAGTGCTCAGTATATATCATCAGCAGCTCTTACAGGATTATTGACATTGTCTGTGTCTGTCTGCACCAGTGTACATGGTATGACTACAGAACTGTCAACTCATCAACTGACAGCACCGTTTAGCGCTAATGCAAGTCTCCATCAGCTGTCAAAAGCATTTGCATGAAATCAATAGCAGATGGCGGTCTGTGTCACCAATTTCATTACGCCGGGGTTGTTACAAAGATCATCTCCATGATAGATGAGATGGCGACATGTCGACATGTGGAGATCATGCCTGACGTTCGGACTGCGACTGCAGAACATCGAGCCATGTTTTAAATGTAAATGTGGATGTACATTCCTCCATATGTAGGCATGTAGTACTGTGTATAAACCGTAACAAACTCGGATTCAGTCTAAACTACAGGATAGGAAAGGATACTATACCCTCCACACATCATCATTCTCAGGTCCGCTTGTACAGTGGGGGCATCATTATCATTGGAAAGGCACATCAAACAGAACACCTCTCCTAACCTAGGGCTCGTCCTGTACTGTACGTCTCTCCGGCTGTGTTCCCAGCATGCCTGGCGGGTTGTGTAGGCCCCAGCTGAGGCAGAGGACAGGAGAGCGTGATGTATCACCCTGAGAGAGCCCACTGACAGCCTCTGATGATGGATGGCCTGATTATGGAGTGCTTTTTACACATACACAATTTACATCACACTGAGCAGCGGGGTCTGGCAGGGCTGCCGTGCACATTCACTCTCAGCCGGGCATGTGCATTCTCTCACACACACACACACACACACACACACACACACACACACACACACACACACACACACACACACACACACACACACACACACACACACACACACACACACACACACACACACACACACACACACACACACACACACACACACACACACACACACACACACACACACACACACACACACACACACACTATGCATGCTCCGGTGTGTGTACACATGTATGGGTCTGCCGGAGTGCATAGATAAGAAAGGGGGTGGAAATAACAAAAGAAAGGGGCAAATTCCTTGCTACAGCCTTGTCATGTACGATCAATAAGGCAGATCAATCCTTTATTAAGGAGAAGATGGCGGTCCCCCCACATTGCGAAGCGGACCTTTGTCGTTCCGGGACACATGATGATGACATGTCAAATCAGATTTCCAGCAGTGTATGTTGTGGCGGCGTGGGGTTTATTCAGGTGTGCACGTCAAATAGGGCCGTGCACCACTGTATCTGCAAGCGAGATCCTTTCTATCGATTAGCACCTCACATTGTCCATGCTTGAACACATAATTGCTCCATTTGATCACGGTCGAGCTGGCAATTACTGTATTCAGGTTTTGGCAGAAGTGGTGCATGTGTTTGTACATGACTGTATGTATGCGTGAGTGGGTGCAGTGTGTGTGTGAGCATGCTTGCATGTGTATTTAGATGAGAGGGAACAAAAGAAAAAGTGAGACACATGAATGTTCATTTTCCAGCCATGACTCCCCGGCTCGTGCTTCAGTGGCCCTGCCTGTGTGTGTGTGTGTGTGTGTGTGTGTGTGTGTGTGTGTGTGTGTGTGTGTGTGTGTGTGTGTGTGTGTGTGTGTGTGTGTGTGTGTGTGTGTGTGTGTGTGTGCGTGGGGGCGTTCGTTTGCTTTCACATTCTCTGGTGTTCAGCAGGTTCAGCGAGCTGTGCGGTGTTAATGCTGAAATTACATGCTGAGTAATGAGTGATGGGCCAAATTACAGGCTGAACAATGAATAGAGGCAGGCAGCTCTTATTAGTCTCCATAGAAAGCCATTGATTTATGAAGCGCCTTGCTTGGCGGAGTTACTCTCCTGAAAATGATATCTACATTGAGAACTGATGTTCTCTATTAAGTCGTTCCTTCCCCCTTGTACACTGCTCTCCTCCTTTCCTCCCCTCCTTCTCTCCTCTGCCCTCCCTCCCAGGTCCTCCTATGAGTGTGCACATGATTGTTTAGAATCAGGCGGAGCTGTAAGGAAGCCTTCAATTACCCATTAGGACTGTCAGACATAAAACGCCCTGCTCTCACCAAAGTCTGGGTTATGATTCATTTACTTTGTGCCTCTGATTCATCGCCTAATATGCCTCATGCCCCAGATTACTATTTGAGGGGTGGGAGAGATTAATGGCTCCATGGGATCTCCCGCCGTATTTCACGGGCCCAGTGTTGCAGTACAGTTGGTGCAGAAGGGTGAAATGACAGCAACTTACACTAGATCAATGTGTGGACAGCCTTTCACAGATTATTAAAGCTCGGTTAGATTAAAAGACCCCCGCTATGTAGTTTGCTGTAGTCAATATTCTCAAGCAGATAAAAAAGATGGGAGGGTCCCTCTGAAGGATTCTCAGACTGATGTAGGTCATCACTGCTGTTAATGGAATAACACTCAGTGACATGAGTGTCAGTTTCCATCACTTGCCCCCCTGATGTTTCATAAAACATCTCCTCACCCCTGAGGTCTCTTTGAAATTAGGCATTCTGAAATGACTTTTGCTCTGTAAACTCTAACGGATTCTCAATTAGTTTCTTCCTGGGTCAAAATTGAATCTGAAATGGTTCTAATTGTTCATCTCCCTTTTTTTTATTTTTTTTACTTTCAGCCCTGAATGAGCCAACCATCGACTATGGGTTCCAGAGGCTGCAGAAGGTTATTCCCAGACACCCCGGCGATCCTGAGAGGTTACCAAAGGTGAGTCCAGTGTCCCTGCAGCAGAGAAACACAGAACAGCAAGCAGACAGAAACAGAGCTTAGTTATAAACGCCTTAACATTCTGAAAATAAACAAAACATCATTACCATCAAGCCAAAGCACTGTGACCCCAAAACCGTAGCAGCTTTGCTCCAAATATGTGGCTTACCCACTAACCAGCATGGTAATGGTATTGGTTTTGTGTGTGGAGAGAGGCGTAAACTCTCTGTGTGGCAAAGTAGCTCAATCAGGCGTTTTCCTCTCCAGTAGTCTGTGGAGATGGTAATCTGGTCAGAAACGACGTCTGCACCCTCATTACCCCACTCATGTTTTCCTTTCATTTTCTGCAGCTCGATTTGGTTTAATCTTTTGTTTACAGAACCCTGTGCCGTAAACCCCCTCGTCTTACTGCAGCTAATAGACAAAGACTGCATGTTATTATGCTTTGGCTTTCTTATTGTTTTCTTTTGAACCTGGGTGATGGAGTTGAAAGCCACATCAGTTTTAGACGCACCGGCGTGGCACACAAATAGGCTGCCATGTTGAAAGACCTGAGCATGAACACGAAGGTGCACGTTTTATTTGTGTTGTGATTACCCTCCCCTTCAGAAACTCTTTGATTCTTTTCATTCCCTTGGATTCTTTTACTCTCTCCATTTCCTATTGATAAAATCTCTCTGTGTGTTTTCACTAATTGCCACCCTGCCAGTAATCATTTCTGTGACTGACGTTCCAGATGTGTCAAGTGTAATAATATAACTGATTACTACGTTCAAAACCCCTTGGCATGTGGTGAAGTGGGGGCCACCTCAGAGTTTTAATAATACTGTTAAACCTTTAAAGACCTTATCTATTAAATCCCAGCATGCAACACAGCAATATCATTAACGTCCAACGGACAATTTAATAAAGAACAGACTGTGTGGTAGCTATAGACGTTTGACCAAGGCAATGTGGAGAAATGGAACATCACAGCTAGTTCCTGCTTCAGTATATGAAGTGTTTCAATTAGACTCAGTCCCTGTGGAGACAGGAAACAACACCTAGACATGAAATGTTACTCTAATTTCAACTGTAAACGTAGACCAAAAGGTAAAGTACACTTACCTTTAATATCCACATGGCTTTCTCTATCTCCGCAGGCATCGCTGGTCTACACAATTTTATAAAGTCTTTGTGCAATCTCCAGAACAAAGAGAGCACCGATGTTAAACACAGCTTTATTACGGAGAAACCTTACGTCTTGCCCTGAATACAAAGCGCTGTTGGTAGTGAGACAGATTTTGACACTGAACCCAAGATTAGTTTCCTGGGCGTGCATACACTTAATATAGCACGCTCTCCCAGCCTTTGCATGAAACAATCACAGAGTGAGATGAAACCCTGCACTTCCAATAAACAACATAAATATTTGATTTGCTCTCTAATGGACCCAAATATGGGGTTCAGGGGGCATGTAAATGATCCCACCAAGTGATTCGTCATTGTTAAGCTTGCCATCTGAGGGTCAGCTCACGGGGTCAAAAGCACATTCCCAATAAAAGCGGGCTGACGCGGGCATGTACATTTGGAATGAGAACAGAAACGGCATATAGAAACAGCCATTACAGGGTGCAGGTGAGGTAGGGAGACTCTATAAAAAGAAGATAAAGCTGGAGGACGCGCGGTGTGCATTAGCAGAAAGGCAAATCGACACCAAGTCCACTCACCGCCTCCACCCCCCCTCCCATGACTTCACCCTCCAGTTGATAATATTACTGCGCTATATTGATTTCCACCAGCCTTCTCCCTGGGACCAGTAAGACACGTGGTAATTGTAAGGAGACAGAAAGCCAATATGGGAGTGCTCATGGATAGCAAGGGATGCACGCTAATATTGTTGCTACACAGAGAAAAAGGGGGGAAGCTGCCTCTGATTGAAGTTTACCTCGTAATTCTAAGACAACATCGTAGATGACAGTCTGACCCTGTGGGAGGAGTGGAGATATAAAAATTCAATGCAAAGTCCAGAGTGAATATGAAAGTAATAAGTGTGAGCAGTCAAGTGATGAGAAAGGAGATTGGTTTGCGGGCATCGCGTTAAGTGAACAGAGACTTTGGAATTCACCCTCCTTTTTAAGATCTTGTTATAAAACAATTTTCTATTCATAATATAAAAAAGACAATTTATAATACCATTTTGTGCCCTCTGGCAGTAATGGACAAATAGACTGGATATCACATTATATCACACTCAATTTCTCTCTTCTGTAACAAATTAGATTCATTATGAAATTAAAAGTGGAAACTCAATATTGTTTTATTATTAAGCTGATTGCTTTGGATTCCTTTCTTTCCTCCCAAAATGAGCATAAGCCCATTCTTTTCCAATTCTTTGTGTAATCCACAAGGAGAAAATATTACAAATGTGTTCATGTCAAGCAATTACCCATGTATTTAAATGAATCTCTCTTCCTGTGCTCTTTGAAGTACCTTCATCTAATGGCCCTATGCTTCTAAATGCATTCATTACCTCAGGCTAGAGCTAACAGAGTAATTGCCTTACAGTTTTATAATGGCATTAGCACTCCAAGCTACATAACCTAGGCCCTCTTTTATTAACTGTGATAATATAAATACAACATCCATGTTAATCTAGTGCTTGAAGAATCACAAACGAGTCCTTTTAGACCCCTTCTCCTCGTTGTTAGATATTCTTTATAACACATCATTTGTTATGGCTTCCTCTCATTTTTTTCTTGGCAATACAAAAAAAAAAAGCAGCCTTTAAATCTGAGGTGATCTGTCATCTGAGCAGCTCCATTTAAACAGTTGTTGAACACGGGACCTTTATGCTAAGCAAGGCAAACAATAGCAGAAATCTGTCACGCATTTGTCACAGAACAACAGAAATCATTTGCGGCCTTTAATTGTTTCAATTTAACATGGCGTGTTCTGATATGTCTCCATGACAAGAAAGCCAATTACACTTATGCTGGAGTAGTATTGAGATTTACATGGAAATGCCCTCAGAACACTATTCCGTGTTAATCGTATTCACAGCGTGAGCTGATATGCATGAAAGCGTCTCGTCAGAAGAAAACAAACTTCTTCCTTGATTGGGTGCAGCACTTCTCATCATCCTCGGATATGACTAGGTTGCACTTAAGCATAGCCTTGCGAGTCAGCTTGGTTAGTTAAGACACCACGCGGTAAACGACAGATTAAGGATGAGAGGCAATATCCTTTTCTCTCCTCCTTTTTCCAAGCTGTCCTTATGTCACTGCTGCAAAGTACCATATGGACAAGGAGGGAGAGGACGTTTTACAGAGAATGAAACATGGCTTGCGAACGCGACAGTCTTAATTGCTTTAATTGTTGTTTAAAATTGAGAGCCATGTAGGAGATCTTGAAATATGATAGAATAGATTATTGGTAATTATTAACTGCAGACAAAAAGAAAGAAAACCACTTTATCTTACTCAGCAAGAGAGAGAGAAATCTGTTCTGCCTGATGAGAACACATCAAGACAGCTGGTCCTCTCATTTAGTCTACCTGCCTCACGACAACCATAATTCTTTATTTGTATGCAAACTAGATGCATGCAACGTTGAGCATACACACCAATTTCAGAGGTAAATGCCCATTCTAAGAGCCACCCATCCGGTAACTTGGGGTGGATTAAGCGATATGTTTCTATAAGAGAGCATGGCATACGCTGGAAGTGGCTTCTACAGTGATTCATCTTGATAAATCAAGGGCTGTGGTAGATATGCTCCTCAGGATGAAAGGGCCCATACACACACTCCGTAAACACTACATACGCTGTGCCTTGGAAATGCAGGCCAAGTCTTGGAGGCCGCTGTTTGAAGGCGCGAAGGCTGTGTTTACATTCATTTACGGCAGCTGCCGTCTTAATCCCACACTGCTATTGCCAAGTGATGGAACACTTCAGACAAATTACCGAGGCCCGCAAAAGAAAACACAGCGAATGTGGGAAGAAAACAAGCGCCATCTGAGATGTTTCTGGTGACAGATTTGCATTGCTTTTAACCAGAGTTCTAACAGCACAGTCTACAAATGTCTGCTCTACAGCAGGTGACAACAAGCAAGCATTTTAAAAACACACGCAACAGTCATGTCTGCAATTTGCCTTTGTCAGATTAGATGCACTCTAAAAGGAGATGAGCGTTTTCATAGAGCATATTGCCTTCTGTATTATAGAAAACAAAGAGAGCAGCCTGGTTGCTTGAGAGGGATTTAATTGTAAGTGGTGAATTCAAAGAGCAGATAAAGACACACAAACGGGCCAAACCCCACCTAGCTGGAAGCCCCAAACAGAGTGGGGGGAACGGATCCGGGGCCAACTCATTTTCAGTGTTAAGAGCCAAAGCAACACAGCTAATCCGCATTGTCAAGCGGGGGCAAGCATGCAGACATGGATAAGACCACATCCTGAGCATCCGTGTCCCCAAGGCACAAGCACCCAGCTCTTGCTGGATGGGAAGTCATTTGTGAAGTCCTTTGCAACAGCCAGTCAAAGAGGTTAATTGAAAAATTCCTTAATGTCATTACAACAGAACTAGATTAACCCAGAGCTAATTCACTTTATTGTTCTGAAGAGAGGGGACTCGGCGCTGAACTCCAGAGCAAACGCGAGGCCCAGAATCAGGGGTGAGGTGTTGTTTTTAAAGGACCATGCCAGTTTAATTAAGATAGGGAACATTATTCACTGCTCTGCATGGATGGAAGGAGCAAAGTGGTAGCGCTGTGTAAAAACCGAACCGGTGCCTGTTAAATCAGGGTGGCTTTTATTTAGCCGCTTGAATATGTAAAAATGTTTAAAGCTCTCCACGACCCAGCTGTGTAATGTTGTTTTTTGATATTGTTTGTTAGCGTGCGGACCACAGGAGGTTTTTAACATAATCAATTTGGGTCTTAACATTTACGCTTCTTGTTTTGCTCATCAGGAGGTGCTGCTGAAGAGGGCGGCTGATCTCGTGGAGGCTCTGTATGGAATGCCCCATAACAATCAGGTCAGTATCCACACACCGCTTACACCTCTGCTATATAAGGAACCATTGAAAATGTACTGATAGTATATCCAAAGGGTATTCTCATCACTATATCTGGAACGTTGTAGGCTACATGCGTTGTGTGTTAACCATATAGCGATGAACCTTGCATCAAAGCTATAAAAACAACATAAATAACGAAACCGCTGCTTTCTCTACGCTTTCCAGGAGATCATTCTGAAGAGGGCAGCTGACATCGCCGAGGCCCTGTACAGCGTTCCCCGCAACCACAACCAGATCCCCTCTCTCGCTAACACAGCCTCCCACGGCATGATGGGAGTCAACTCCTTCAGCAGCCAGCTAGCAGTCAATGTGTCTGAGTCACAAGGAAACGACCAAGGTATTACGGATGTGGCATCACAAATCTGAGGTTTTCAAAAGTGGGGTCCTTAGGGGGATTACAGGGGTTTTGCTGCGAAATTAGAAAATTAACATTTTTTTTTTCACTCGTTTAAATGAGAAGAATTGATGGAAATTATGTTTTAAAACACTGGGTTCACTCACCTTAATATAGGCAGTTAAAGGGTCCAATTAAGTGCCACATTTCTTATTAAACTGGCATCTGCAGCATGTGCCGATATAAAAACGCTTGATTGCAGCAGTCAATTCCCATGATCATTTACCGTAATAAGTGAACTTTTCTCTGCTGCATTGTAGGAATGGAATGAATGAATTTTTCTTTTCTATCTCCCACCCATGCTTCTGCAGTGGGCTACAGCAGGAACACCAGCAGCGTGTCTCCCCGGGGCTACATCTCCAGCAGCACCCCCCAGCAGTCGGGCTACAACTCCGTCAGCAACAGCATGAATGGCTACGGCAATGCCGGTATGAACCTGGGAGTGCCAAGCTCCCCCGGGTTCCTCAACGGATCCTCTGCCAACTCCCCATATGGAAGTGAGTAGCTTGCCACTATCGCACGCTGTAGTAGCACTAAGCTGCTGCTGATTTAATTCCAGCTCCCACATTCGTTTTCACTTCGATGAATCACTCGTGACAGGGTTATAACATTATTGATGGTGATAATATATTACTGTTCATTCACGGGGGCTTGTTTAGTTTTAGTACTTCGCAGAACACACATGTAGCCGAGGGTAGCAGGACTATTCCCCTTTTCATTTCTCCGTGTGCCACCTGTATTTGTTCAACCGGACGAGATGTTGATGGTAGGGGTCTGTGAGTACTGATCGTGTATCCCCCCGGCAGTAATACTATCCTAGCCTTACCTTAACTGCCCTCTCCCTCCTCGGCACTACTCACAGCACGTTCTCACCCCTCCTTCCTTCCTTCCTTTTCCCTCCCTATCGTCTCTGCAGTTAAACAAAAGAGCGCCTTCGCCCCTGTGGTCCGACCCCAGGCCTCCCCACCCCCCTCCTGCACCAGCGCCAACGGCAACGGACTGCAAGGTGAGCCCCCCTCACCCCCTCATCCCTTCCCTACGGACTACTGGTCAGATACCGCTGCTCAGGCCTCTGTCCGGTTCGGTGAGGGATTAATCATTACAAATATATGCATTTTGACAGGCCAATTTACACCTTTCAGTTCACACTCACACACATGCCTATACACACACACAGACACACACACACACACACGACTGGAAGCCGCCGTCTGTGCAACGCAAACAAACCTCCTTGTTGCCCCTTCTTACAAATGATCCCCTCCGATGTCGCAGGAAAAGACCTTCCCCGAATTGTTTTAGTAATTATGTTTATTAGGTTTTGTGCATGTGTCATGACCAACATGATTACTTTGAAAACAAGCTTAGCCGTAGTGTGTGCCCCAAGATTAATAACATTGGGCTTAATGAAGTGGGAAATTAAAGTTCATCTTGCTACACGTTCATACTTATTAATACATGTTGTGCAGAAATTAATGAGCAATGCCTTGCCATCATCTGCGCTGGCAAACTTAAAAGCATTTCAACCATGACTCTACAAATATACTCAGAGCAATATAATAATACATCATCCCAGCACTTCACTAGTCGCCTAATTGTTAAAACGGGTGAAAGTACTGAATATATAAACTCTCCGGGTGAGGTACAGTTGCTAATGATATCCTAAGCAGATGGTCTTGGTAGAATAACGGAAGCTACCTTTGATCTAGCGTAATCTCTCTTAGATAATGACGCGGAGGCACGACTCGGGGAATGTGGAAATGTAGGACTAATGTGCTGTTCAGTGCCGAGGAGTGAAGGATAAAGAGAGGAGGGGAGGATAGGAAGCGATAGAAGCAATCTGAGGGGAGTCTGAGGAGTGTCTAGTACTGTAGCGCTGTGGCATTGTGGGAAGTGACCGTGTTGTTGCTCTGCCGTCACCACGGCCGCGTCTCCTGGGAGTCTGGGCCACTGTTTGCCATTACCCCAACGCCAGGAGAAATATCACACATAGCAGGACTGGCATGCTGGGGGCTGAAATGTCAGAGCAGGAGGGAGCTTTTCAAAGTCTCCGCGTTAGGAGGACGTGCAGCAGCAGGCTGGCGGACACGGCAAACACTCACAGGCACATACGCAAACAGGCACATTTAGGCATACATTCACACACTTATGCAGTCAGATGGCTCATGCATACACACACGCACACACATTGATACATACACAGAATTACAAATTGTTCAAAAATATTTTTTTTAGCCATAACTGTTTTTAAGGCAAATCAACTAACCTTTTTTCTTCTTCTCTTTTTCCAGCCATGTCCGGACTGGTTGTCCCTCCAATGTAAATGCACTTTCATCATCTCAAGCACCAGTCTACACATTACCACTTCACAGGAGCACACAGCATAATCGCTGGTGTAATGTATAGTCAAACGCTTGTTTTTGTTTTTAAAGATGAAGGGAAACAAATTAAAAGAAAGAAAACGATTTTCTTTTCTTTTAAATGACTTTCGCAATCTGCAGAAAAAAAAGGATTTCAAGAGGAACACTTTTTTTTTTTTCTGTGGGACTCTTTTTTGTGTATATCCTTCCCCCAATTGTATCACCCTTGAAGAGGACGCGGGATGACGAAGGGTTTATTTTGTATACCTGTCGGGTTGTGCTTCGGCCATGGACATGTCAAATCAACCACACATTCAATACTGGAAGGGACTCTGTGGACTCACCATCTGGTTGTAAAGTAAAAACACTGATGTACAGTACATTTGCCAATGAACTTCAAGACATTGCTTTTCTGTTTCAACTCTCTTTTAATAGATTCACAACAGTTGTGTGTCTTTATAATGTGACTTTTTGTATTTTTATGTGTGAGAAAAATACACAGGGGCCAAGTCAGTTTGAATTTCAACTGGAAAATATATGAGATATATAATGTAGAAAAATTGATCATAAAAGTACAACGAGTAACCGGGGAGGGGCTGGGTGGGTAAGGTTCTATCACGTGTCATTCCTGCATTTTAACTTAAATTTTGTAATTTATTGTAGCTAGAAATCACCCTCAAAAGTAAAAAAAAAAAATCCTCTTTGATTCAAGAAGCACACTGACGTGTACAAAACACTGCTCTGTTGATGAATATGATGTACTTCCATGTCTAGAGCTTCCTTTTAAGCAAGTGTGTTTTGCCATGTTTTTCAACTTTTTTGCTAGCACTGTATATTAATGCATTCCTAGGCTACTGTGAAGTCTGTTTCTTGTTGATGAGGAGCAGTCTCCCCCTTCTAGCTCCAATTCCCTTATGTGTTTTATATGTGGTTAACAATTGTAGACTATTGTGATATTGCCAAACTTGTGCTAAATATTTATACATCTGTCTTTTTCATGTTCTTTTAGATCAACAAAAAAACATTTAAAAAAACAAAAAATCCATTGAGAATGTAGGAGTATAGTAGTTCATCGTCATATTTCTGTTCCAACACACACTTGCGCTCACTGAGGGAATTTTGTAACATATCAACTATAAATAATGTATTTATCTCTGAAATTTTGTATATTGCTTTTCATTATGTATGTATTAATCGTCATGCCCTTAATATAGTGATGCAGCACAGATAATTCAGCCAAGAACTGTTGCCTTCATTTGTTTTCTTTTTGTATTTGATGAAATGCAATGTGCATATATTTCACGTGTATCCTCAAAACATTTGTGTTACTCCGTCAAGACTCTCTGTCCATTTTTTTTAAAGGGGAAGTCAAACTTCATCGTTTATTTTTATATTGATTTTAAATTATCTATACAGACCATTTTGGAGAAAACTTTGTTGGTTGTATTGTCAAATAAATTGTTTGTGACCCATATGATAGTTGTTAAGATCCAATAGAGACTAATGTGCATGAGGGGCAACCTTGGAGATAAAAAAAACACTCCATTTGTGGTTGTATTTTTTTCTGTTTTGTAGAATGTATAGAAGTCATTTTTACTCACCACTTATGACTCTGCCACATAGCTTACATGTGTTTACAGGGAAGAAAATAAAAAAATGTCAACATTTGGAATGGAAACAGAAATGAATAAGTGATGTTTTATTAAAATTTTCAGTAAAAACACAATAGCTCCTCAACTGTGGACTTCTTCAGTTTAAAGTACAGTTTGGCTGGCAGACAAACTGACAATCAGAACAAAGAAAAAAAGACAGTAGAAACTTCTGAAGACAAGCCTGTGATTCGTCTGTAAGTTGTAGTGTTTAGACTTTGCCATAGAGATAACTGTAACCTGTGGAAAAGTGTAACATCCATAAAAGATGAAATCTGCTCTTTACTCACATTTTTTCCGCAAAGCACTCTGACATTGTGACATATTCCTCCTGGTCTCTGTATCAGCATTTCCTGCATCTGTGGTGCTTCAAAGGTTCATTGTAGTCATTCATAAACAGTGCAAGCTTTTTATTCAAAGCACCCCAAATGGGGCTCATTCAAATCCCTCATTTCATTGCATTAAGCCACCTAGTTAATAAAGAATCAATACATTGAAAGAGCAAGGTTATCCTTTGTCTATAAGGGCTGGTATCGTTTTGAACCTCTTATAGTTTGAGCGCTGAAAGGGGGGGCAAAGTGAAATCTATACTCATCAAGTGGGTCAAACAGAAGGATAGAAGTGTTTGAGGGAAGAATGGTGTTCTCCTTAAAAACAACTGCGCATCTTATCTGGCATCCTGAGTGGTCGCGGAGAGCAGGTCACAAAATGTCAATTTCTCATCAAGGCAACATTGTCCGAGACCACCTCTGCCTTTAATGCACAATTAACCGACGGCAAACCTGAGTGGCAATCAGCATATCACAGCTTATTATGTCAGCCAGCATGCACGGATCTCACGGCGCCGGCAGATAGTCCAGGAGCTGCTGATAGCGCAAAGGACAGATGCACTCAAAAGAGCCATTTAATTCTCAGCTGCGATCGCCTTGTGCTTCAAATCATTCCCTCGATAATCCAATGTGTCTGATAACAATTGCCACACATCTGCTTCCTGACATTGCATTATCTGTTTCAGATACAGAGGGTTGGATCTATCGCCTTGCTCAATGACAAAACGCTGCACAAACTGTACTTTTATTTAGTCCTGAATGTCCACTACATGAAACCAAGGAAACAGTCTTTCATCGAGAAAACAATAACCGTGAGCAAGAACGGGAAAAAATGAGAGGGAAAAAAAAGATCTGGGGGTAAAAGACAATCAAAAAAAGACACGTTTGCGCAGTTGTTGGCAGTTTTAAGAGCTCTGAAGCCTGGCAGGCAGGCTGGAGGTGCAGTATATTGTCTCAGCAGGTTTCCCTGTACCCAACGACCGGCCACTAGCTCTGCCACACCACTCAATCATTGTGAGAGCCTCTTTATTGGAGAACTCTAATGGCCACCCTCCACCATGATCTTAATGTGTGCATTAAATATTTATAAATCCTGGGTCAATAATGCCCCATAACCAGAGCCTGACAGACCCCCACCGTACCATGTGGCTGCCTCCCTCTCAAACACAGGCTGAGGTCAAGGGGTCGCGCAATCAAAAGAGAGCGAGGCTCGCCACATCCATATGTTGCCACTCTTATCAAGACTTTCTTCAGTACTGGTTATCTGTCAAAGGAAAGAAATATTGAAAGCAATATCGATCTTAACTAGCCTTGTGTTGCCGAGGGCCACGCTTCAAACATCTGCTCGTGCATTGTTATATTTCAAAAACACCTCCTCTCAATAATATAAGCCTGAGCGGTAATATTGAACATCTCTGTCTGACGCTGAGTGCCTGACTAATAAGCGCGTTATTAACAAGCGTCACTGGAGATTCTTAAAAGTTGATATGCAGGCTGAACATTTCTTAATTAGCGGCGGGTTAATTGTGCGGCCTGGCGTCTCCACGGGTGACTCGGTGGCTTTACGTGACCACAGCCCGGCTGCTCTCCTGTGCTGTTCAGGTGAAAGATTGCGCTCTGGTGATAGCGCGCACAAAAGAGCGTCCGGACAATGAGCCAGTCAATGGAGAGCTCCAGTTGAAAGAGCCACAATGGCCGTGCATGCTGGGAATTGGGCTGGATGATATAAAGGAATGAAACCTTCATTGAGGCCATGGAGGACAAGCATTCAGAAAAGAGGGTTTTGTTTGCTCTTTATCAATCTGCCGTTTCCCATGAGGAAAAACAATTCAAACTGACCTTAAAAAGAGAATATTACCTTACGCATCCACTGCCTATGTAACTCTTATTGAGGGGGCTTATACATTCACGCTTAATAGATGTCGACGTGATAATACCTTTGTGCCAATTTGTGTACAGTATCAAGTCGGGGCGTCAAATTAAAAGGTGGACGACAGTTTGTCTTCCATGCTCCGTGGGCAGTGCTGAGAAGTACTTTTCAAGGATTTGTTCGCGGACCGACAGGATCTGTGTAACCGCTGAGTGAAGTGCTTTGTGAGGAGAAAAAAGAACTCTCGTGAAGTTTAGACATGAGTAGGACGGTGCTGCTGCGACTCGTAAAAACTTTGAGATGACAATGAATCAAAAAAGGGACTATGACCTTTTTTTGCACAATCCCACATTTGAATTGAAACAGGGAATAGGAGCCTTTTTTTTTTTTTTTTTAAACGGTCCCACATCAGCGCAGCCTCGTGTCTGTGAATCGGTACATCAGAAAAGACACTGCTCCCCTGCAACTGTACACTGGGAGTCAGCTTTGCAAGGAAAACTCTAGATCCTCGTGAAGATTTCCACTTCACTCGCTGCAGTCAAGGAGGATGAGCAAAGTATCCCACTGCTTCAAAATCCATTAAACTTGTATTTGGGTGTCATTTGATACGTCATCAATGTTTCAGTGCATTTCAAACCCACAAAAGCAGGATTTACCCCTGACAGAAATACAGTATTCACTATATTTTCCATTTACGAACTTCACTTAGTCCAAAAATTACGCTGTAAAGATTGCCTGGTCAGGAAGTGTTAGGCTACGGTGATAAAATAATATCACTTGAACTGTATTTCTGCCACAGTCTCCACATAGAGCTCCTTTCATAGTGCCCCTCTGTAGTGCTTTGTCCAGTAGTTCTGGATATGATATCATCTATTAATAATGTATTGGCAATGGATTACATAAAAAGGGAGCAGAAATAACATCCAATATTCATGCCCCCTGAGCTTGACTGTGTCCAATCCGTTTGGCCCATAAAACCTTAGCCCCATTTCCATATCCGCTGTGGGTCACGACAGGTCTGCCGCACAAAGGCTCACAGAGCAGCTCAACTCAGGAAAAGGGCAGTAAAAATAGGGTGGATTTCTGAACCCTTATGAAACAGCCCCCCTTTGGAAAAGAAGTGAAAAAAGCCCTTTTCCGATTTCAGCGCCTGTGAAAAACCTGGTACTGTATTTCCCTCTTTAATTGTGCCACTTGAGAAATTGACGTGCCTCTGAAACATGGCATGAATCTCACAGTTATTGCAGTCCCCTTGGCAGGGAATGTTGATACAACATCTGCATGCTATAGAAAGTAATGGAAGTAGCAGAGGTGGCAGCTGCAACTCTACAGGAAGTGTGCCATTTTCAGGCAGTGCTGCTGTGAGAACCACTAACTGCCAGCCTGGTCTTGCAGGCAGCTCTGATTGCCAGGACACTATGACAAACACGCAGGGGCTGGGAGTGTTGCATCCTGGGGGATGACAGCTTCTGTTTGATTGTCAATAAGGCTCATTAGCAGAAAAAAATGGAGAATGTGAAAAGAGATTAAATGGCTTGAGACAGGGTCCCCTCATGTTTCATTACTGGGAATTTATCAGAGCTTTTATTTCATCAATTCCACGAAGAAAAAAATCACTTAATGCTTCCCGCCCAAAATATAGAAGCTGCATTTATATTCATAAAAATCGATGCATATTAGATATTGTAATGAAACACAAGCAGTTCCATCAGAACAGACCCAACAAGTGCTAATGGTCCCTTTAAACACCGTCCACACCTTACAGAAACCTCTCAGAGCGACTCTCATCTTAAGAACAGTGGCGGATGCTTCCCTCCATCTTAGGGAGGAACGGCCAACAAAGCAGCGTGTAAGGGCCTTTCCCTGAAGAGTCCTTGTCACGCCGCGCCAAACCTCTGTGATTATCGTTGTTTTTGCAGAGAGTGTCCATGCCTGCCAATACCGCTGTTCCATAAATGAATTTGGCCCCTCGTCAACGAATTACCTAACACGCAGAACTGTGTATGTGTCACATCCAATTCCAACTCACCGGCTTTGGTGGTGTGTGTCAGCTGGAGGACTTAATCATCAATCGTCAATCATAATAAGCGAAGCACATTGATAGGGCTCCTTTTTTTTTTTTTTTGAACACAGTTAAATAAAGTGTAAAAGGAGAAGTTAAAACTGACCTTGTTAAATTGGGTCCACAATTTATATTCCTAATTTAGTGTATGGATTAATTAGTCTTGTGTGTGTGTATCGGTTTCCATGTGGCGAAGCTTAGAAGCTATATCCACTTCATCAAATCACTGCTCGCTTTCATAAGGAAACTCTGGAATGATATCTGTCAGTCTAATCTTGATGTTTTTGCTCAGAACGGGCTTTGCATATTTTTAGCAGCATACTTTTAATTAATGCCTAATTGGACGATTTACAGAGAGGACTTTCTCCAACATCAGTTGCTAATCAATAACTCCTATCTCACATCATGCAAAATTAATCACTATGACCTGTTATCAGGCCTTAATGCAACCACACACACACACACACACACACACACACACACACACACACACACACACACACACACACACACACACACACACACACACACACACACACACACACACACACACACACACACACACACACACACACACACACACACACACACACACACACACACACACACACACACACACACGTGTAACACGCTAACTGGCATGGCATGCATTTTGCACGAGGCTGAGGAATCTGGCTCATATTTTCCGTCTCCCTGATCCAATCCACTCCTCTCCCCCGTCATATAGATCGGAGTCTGCGGGGGCCAGAGGCGCTGACAGAGCCCAGATGCTCCCAGTCTGTCTGGGGGACTGGGGAGACTGGTGCCATGGGGTCCTGGAGCCTCTGAAGTGCCGCCCCTCCGTCAACATGACCAAGGCTAGACCTGCACTTTCTCCAGGCTGAGACACTCTCCTTACCACGCTGACAACCACGCTGCGTAGTCACAGATTGATACACGCAGGGATACCCGCTCTCACGTTATGTAGGGTCGTTCATCAGCCGGTCCTAATTAGAGACCCCCAGACCAACACTGGAGTTCATAAGGTTACAATGACACACTGGTACAAGGTTACTAACACACACACACTCGCATGCTGAGACCTCTCTGGGTTCCTTTCACTTTCTCATTTAATCCTGTTCTATCTCATCAACAGTGTCCTTAACTTGCTCATGTCAAGCGGGGGGGGGGTCCTTTGTTCTAAAAGAAACAAAACAAGAAAAGGCACCAATACGAAACCTCCATCCTCCAGCTTTATCTCTCAAAACACAAAGATCATTACGAGAGCATCAAAGTATGCCATGTTTGAAATGATATTTCTCTTTGTAGTTGTGCGTAGCGTGGAGTGTGTTGGTATTAGATGCTGCTGTGGCAGCTGTCGTGGCTGGCTGCGTGGTGCCGCCGTGTAAGGGCCTCCGAGGCCGGGCTGTCCCGGCAGACAGACAGAGGGGGGGGGAAACCTGATAGCGCAGCCAAGCCCCGCTCTAATGTCTGTCTATCCCGCTATCTGTGCCCTGTCTATCTGTCTGACTGACTGTCGGACTCTGCCTATCTGCACGCCGGATACTCCTCTGGCTCCTGAGCAGCAGTGCAATGCTTGCAACTGAGTTAATACGTTCCAAAACTTTTATTTGTTATAAGCATCCAAACTTCTTGAGCAAGATTAAAAGCAGCTATTTATAAATCACTTCTGCACGGTCCCCACTAAGCTTGTGTCTTGTGCCAAGGGTTGCAGGTTGTGATAACATTAGACTCATAAGCCGACATGTATGAGGAGCACGAGATGGAAGCACAGTGTGTGTTTGTTTTTGATGTGGGGGCAGAAAATTGCTCTATAATGAGGAGGGGTGCCAGGATATGAGATGGGAAGTGGGGAGTTGGAGACAGGATATAAGTTATGAGAACTGATCTAATGTGAAATGCAGAGGTTGTTGTTGCTGCGGCTGTACCCTATGAGCTCAAATGTATCGCTACTATCGGCCGTGATTAATAAAGCCTGGCCAGGTCAAAACACTGCACGAAAGCTACGGATGCCACCAACCATATCCTCGCTTTTTCTGGGGCTCAAATGAGTGTGTGTCGTGTGTGCGGGAGAGTGTGTGTGTGTGAGGGGGTTAATAAATGTTGAATCAAACGCCGCACGAGACACTCACACTCCTTAAGGGTTGCCCATTAGCGGTGTGTGGGTGCATGGGGAGTTTATCAGTGTCTGGGTGATTTATGAAGTCAGACTCAATATCATCCACTTCACCCACACACATATGGACATACACATGTGCACACACCAACATGCATGGCCACATGCTCAAACACACACACTCACACGCATGCAGCGCGCGTGCACTCCAGTACCCTCTCTCTCTCTCTGGAATGGAGGCAGATATTAGGCCAAAATTAAAGGTTTCACAGAGATTAACAGTGCGGATGATGAGATCGTCTCAGCCTCTTCTCATCTAATTCCTTTTTTATCTCCGAGCCAGCATGATTCGGAAGTGGAACACAAGGTAAAACATATCACCACAAAATAATACAGACATAATAATACTAATAATAATAATAATAATCATAACACTGCTACTGAGGCTGATACATATTGAAATATCATAATAATGTTAAAATTAAGAAAAAGGTGTGAATTATTTTGAAGAGATTCCTTGGGTAGCTCTGCAATTACACAGCCAATTACTGGCAGCGTGTTTGAAGCTTTGACGCTGGACTTGTTTTTCAACCTCAGCCACAGACCTCTACAGACATCGGTATCTCTGGCTGCTAAATTCACAGCCTTCCATAGAATTTACTTAGCCACGAGAAAAAAAGGAGGGTGCTTACAGTGCACTTCAGAGTGCGCCTGGCTTAAATGGGACCCCTTGTGGCTGTGTCACAGCTCCCTTCGTTAGGGGGCTGACTGTAGCCTGTAGTCACCACAGGCATCATTAGCCCTCTGTGAAACCACAGACTGAGTCTCATTCTTCATCTGCCTGTCTGCTGCCTCCACATCTACGCTGCGATGCTGCTCCAGCGGCAGAGAAAGTGAGTCCCGGAGCACGGAGATGATCGGATATGAAATTCAAAAATGCAGCAAAGTTCAAATGTATTCAGCGAGCGGGCCACTTGAATTGGTTTGCGTAAAGGTTAGAGCCGAGGTTATTTTTGGAGGGCGGATTATTAGGCTACCTGTTCGTAGCAGAAGACGAATAACTATGGGCAAGTAAGGGTCGTTCTGAGGCGGCACTAGACTGTTAGGAGACTCAAGAACTTGGGGGAGAAAAGACTAAACTGTCACCGTTAACACATCATCGCGAGGAAACAAAATAAATAAAAGCGCAGGACACATTCAATTAAAGCAACTTCTATTGCTAAACACACACCACCACTGCTGGCCTCTCCATATGGTCTTTTTAAGAGAGAATAATTCATCCCAAAGGGATTAAACGGGGTTGTGATGAAAATAAAATAACGTATAAACATTTAAGTTACAGATAAAATGTGCAGGATGAATTCAAGGTTGAAATGTTGATTTCTGTTTCCCGTTCTGTACTGCCCTCTAATGGAAAACACTACTCAGAAATAAAAAGAGGAGCTCTGACATCCAGAGCTGCAGCGAGGAGAAAGACATACAGCATAATTAAGTATGAGCTGAACTGAGTGAACACTACATGAAATCGATTTTTAAATTAAATGCAATTAAAATGATGAAAAGGCAGGATTTGTCATTTTGAGACGTATTTATTTACACATGTCTAATGTAACATAAGTGCAGTATATAATACACAAGACGTCTCGGCTCTAGGTGGAGGATAAGGCGAGAGCAAACAATGAGATCTAAATGAAGACAAAACAAATGCTTCACTACAAAGCTTTGTAGCAGAAGAATTCAGAGCCGTTATCACTGGATGTTGAACAAAGCATTCACTTGGCAGGAAATTAAAAAACCAACGAGAGGTACAAAGACTAATTCTGCTTAGGAAAAAAACAAAACAACAACAACAACAATGCATGAGACATATTTTTAAGGGAATAATAATTCTTTAGAAAAACCATTCCAGCACTATCTGGCAAACGCAACGGAGACCCACGGGAGCATATGTTTGTAATTCCTACTGTTCTCTGTTTAAGTTATTTTTGTACGTTCTAATTCTGCAACAACTCTGTATCACATTAACTATGTAGCATCTCTATTCTTAGATAAAAAAGACAGAAGAATAAACTGAATATCTACAAGCAGCAGTTGTTCCACGAATTGTGCCAAGCACGCTAAACTTTATGGCCCTGTTTGTGTTCTTAAAAAAAGAAAAATCCCGGCCTTCTGTTTGTGTGTGTGTGTGTGTGTGTGTGTGTGTGTGTGTGTGTGTGTGTGTGTGTGTGTTACTGAATGAAGGACAGTTGGCCTCTGTCATGCTTTAGCCTTCCCTTCCCTGCCTCTCATGGGTGAGCAGCCATTGTTTGAGATGGTCGCCCTTGCCGCTCATGTACGGCCCGCTCTGTCCACTGCTAGAAATGACTCGGTGGCAGGGGATGAGGAGAGGAACCTGGCAGACAGACGGAGACAGAAAATTCAACTCGGAGGAAATAAACATGTTCTGCGAAAAGTACACATTTTTACACCAGCGGACAACGGAGAGACTTCTAACTTCTTCTCTTACAATAAAAAGTTATTTTCCAAATGCATAAATTCAGGACGGATGAAGGGAAAAGCGTGTTTTAGTATAGGGGATTTATACTTACATATATATATATAAATTTCATGAAGGATCAGAGCCTTTACAACAAAACTATGATGTCTTGTGAAAAAGAAAATAAAAAGAAATACAGACCTGCGCTTTTCTGTTCTCTATCCTGAAGCTGACATGTATTGTCACAGCATCACAACAGTTGGAGGTGTTGGTAGTAGATATGTGTTATGTATGAAAGAACGTCTGATTTAACGCATAAACGGTGCGACTTAAAAGTAACCAACATGCAGAACATATGAATCTGCATTTTGCTTTTTTTTCTTCTTCTTATGTCGGTGCACTGCATGAAAACAAAGTGCCACATGATCCGAAGTGTCTGGGTTTGATCCTGCACAAACCCACATTCAGGGTGATGGCTCAGTCTTTGGGTGTAAATGTTTTTTACTCTTTAATAGTGTAAAGCAAAGAAGCAATCAAAAATTAATGGGCAAAAACACCAGCAGGATGAATATTCAATCGAGAGGGTGTCAACATTAAGATCTGATAACCCTGTGATCATTAAAAAGAGGAAGTCGGTGGAGCGTTTACTCTTGTTGCAGACGACTGCCAGGGGGGTCCCGAGTTCTTTGTAAACTAAATGGCTGGAGAAAGATTAAACAAGCAAGCCTAAAACACTTCGATCATTGTGAATTCAGAACAAGAAGAGTGGCAACGGTTGGCATGAATCACAGCAATTATTCCCTTTAAAATATTCTTAATGTTGCCCCCATTGTCTTATCGTTATAGTAAATACAAAATCCTCCCAACTGCGGCGGCTATGCGACTATATTTCTCCAGTTATCCCGGCTTGATGGCTGCACCTCCAGCCCTTTCTATAAAAGTTGGACATGCAGTGTGTTTCAGTTCAAATCCATCATTAAACCCGCTCCCATATCAACAGCAATAAAACTTTCCGAGCCCCAGATTAACCTTGCAGACAGAGAAATACTGCTCGAGTATTCCGATCAATACTGTTCCCCGGGTTTGGAGGGAGAGCAGGGTACCCTCAAGGCCTGCGGATCTGCCTCCTCACTTGGGGGGAAAAGAGCACTACACCAGGCTTATCAATACTCAAATCCTGGTGAAGAAGAAGTGCCACAGAGAGGCGAGGATCGATCGAGCACACTGAGCTTTTCACAGTTGAAGCCTGAGTGGAGCAGCGCTACTGACAAGTAATTGACACTGACAATCTGACTCTGGATCTGTATCAGGAGCTGAGGGCTCAGGCTCCCAGCCTCCCTGACGAAAGGAAGGAAATGTGTGTAAAACACGAGACCGAGAGCTATTATACAGCCTGCAAAAGCAACGCCATTGGCTGATGTAATATATAAAAGAATATGAAGAAACTAGTGCAAAACACAGTGGTTTGCTTGCATTTAATTGGTGCTTCAAATGACTTTTTTTATATTACAAATGCCTTTCTTCCTGCTTTACTAACAATAACAGTGCCAGGGTAAACACACAGCACTGAGATGAGGCTGCACGCGAGCCTTTTCACTGCACATATGGGGGATAGCATCTCACCGGCTGTATTTCTGCACAAGAAGTGTTCTCTGCCTCACAGAGCACACCGGTGGTGCCCACAGCACTACATGGGCAGAGCTAAACGGGCTTTGATCAAAGGGTTTGATCAAAAGAAGACACACCACTTGCCCTCTAGCCCTCCATTTTGTACACAGTGGATTCATGGGCGAAATGATGCTGGCCAGGTTTCCGACAAGAAACGGAGATTTGCTGCGAACATCTACAGTAAAGACTTGAGAGAACAGGAGCAAAAGGTGTGGGCTTAAAATGGTGCTGTAGGTAGACTTGTAGTTCTCCGTCGCGCTCAAAGGGAGCCGTTTGTTTCGCCATTGCACATGTTCGCACACCTGCAGATTAAACCACACATCCTGCATTGTTAAATGTATTTCAAAAATACCTGTGTAGGCATCTTTTTTAAAGTAATTAGTTGAAAATAGAGCCTCTTTAAGATATTAAAACAGATCAGATGGACTTTTTATTTTATTTTCATTGTGAACTAATGTTTTTGAGCACAAATGTACCCACAAAAATAGATTACATGTATCTATTTAATATTTGGATGCTCGATTTTTATTTACTGATTTAATCATCTACCATAACATCCATTTATTTAACCTTTTTCTAAACTTTAATAAGTAATTAAACCGTAAACTGTTGATGTAAAACCTTTAAATCTATTGGAAATCATTTGTGGAATGTTCACATGATCCAAATTACATTTTTAAGACAATTGAATTGGAGCAATAACTGATACTTATCTTAATTATATATTCATCTGTTGATTATTTTCTCGATTAATCATTAAGTCAAGAGAAGAAATAATAAATATGTTTATCACAGTTTTCAAGGTTCAAGGTCTAATACCAAAAAAGATTGTGTTTACAGTTAAATGAAACAGCAAATTGTCACATTTTAGAAACTTTACCACAAATTGATGTTTTGTTTTTTTAAAGTAAAAGTGAACTGAATGATTATAAGATGATAAAATAGCAGTTTGTCATTTTTCTGTGAATTGATTAATTGTTCAGCTCTATATTTAATACTGTAAGAGATGTTATGGTGTTTGCAGTGCTATCTTCAAATTCCTTATTTACTAATAACTCACTTTCTTCTTTGGTCTAGATGCAAAATTCAGAGTCATTAAAATCTCAAAATCATAAAAAACAAAAAAGGAACTTTCCCTACCTAACTGAATAAAGTAAGTAAGGAATGAAGCCTGTCAATCAAAGTCAGCCACACTCACCGGGTTCCTCCTCATGGCCCCTCCCACCGCCTGGGCGGCTCTGGGGGTTCCCGCCATCTCAGCGAGGCATTTGTACGAGACGGTCTCTCCAAACTTCACATCCCTCAGAAGTACCTGCAGCACGCGGCTGGTGAACGTGCCTTCACCACAAAGCAGAGGACAGGCAGGGGAACAGAGGAAGAGGGTTCCTCATTTAATTATACATCTACATGAGAGGCTGATGACAACAAGACAACACTTCACTACAACGTTGATCTTCACTCCTTTGAAACAAACTGGTGTTTTGTAATTATAATCAAAAGTTTGACATTTTAATCCGCATTATAGTTTTCCATCATGTCCAACCTCCCATGTTAGAGGTCCATCCCCTCTTCCAAGGGGCTTTGTAGGACTCGCTCTCTTCTCTTCACAATACTCATTAAACATCTACATACATAGAAGTCCCTCAATTTGACCTTAGAACTAACATTAACATGCTACACAAGCTGATGTGAGAACATTATTTCTCTGGCAGAAAAATCTAGGTTATGCTTTGAAAGGTCACAGCTAAAATTAAAAAAGTTCGCTCCTTCATTTAAAAGGATTAAGAGAGGCCAAAAAGACTGCAAATCTGCTCCAGATTTTTAATAATAATAATTTGAATGTTGCACACCATTTGTGGCAGTGGGATGACTTTGAGGTTAATCAGACCAATTTGTCCTTTTAATTGCTTTCTATTCAGAGTAGATTCATTATATCATCTTCACTTAAATGGCGGAATTCTTCAAATCATCCACAGCTTAACCGACCACATTAACGGCTTTGATTTCATTAGCACTTTAGCGGTAGCATTATCTTTTTTCCTCTGGATTAGCAGGCAGTGACTGAGAGGCATGTTTGTCTAGTTCAGATTCCTAAAAGAAAAAGGGAAACGCATTTGAAGCATCTCCGAAACCTTGAGACATTGATGCAGCGAACAACACTTTTTTTTGCACAGGGAACAAGATGGGGAACAATAGTCTCGTTATCAAGAGGGGGTGAAAATCTTCTAGTACATACATGTACTCAGTCATGAAAATTCAATTAGTGATCTCCCATTCTCTCTCATTTATATGGTCTAAGAGAGCACATGACAAGTGATCTATGAGAAATCCCTCTAAATTGGCATTGTGTGAAAACATGTCACACCCCTGTCTCTCTTCTACAGAGTGAACATCCTTTGCTCCCCAGGCTCTCTCGCTACCTTATAGTCACTCTCCGCTACACAAAGCCACGCGAACAAGGCAATTTGCCTAAACTGGGGGGAATAAGTGTAAAACCTAAAGGGGATATATTTGATTGATGCGCACCCATGTGAGTTCTTTGTCTTGAACAAGGCCCGTAGGTACTGTTTAATAATTTTTCAGGTAATAATCACGCTGTCAACGAGATGACGGGCTGTTACGCAGACAGACTTAATGTTATGAGGAGATAAGATACAACCCTGACATTTCCTTTATGCATTATTCTCCTTCATAACGCTGGGATTTGGCCTCATGATGTGCGTTGTTAATATTGGTATCTCTTTGTCACCGGTGGGTAGATGACAACTTGTCCAGACTACAGCTTTGACAAATCCCTGTTGATGCGAACGTTATTGACAAACAACCAAAGTCACGCTCACTTTTACCTACAAGGAGACTGAGCAACAAGCTACAGGGCTGTTCACACCTGCTATAAATCCTGAGGAGATGTTTTACCTGGAAGGTTTTACTTCTCCGACAATTCTGGACAAAAACAAGTGTCGGCGCTCTCATCTGCCGGCATAGAGGTTAAAGAACTTTGCCCTCATCAGTGTCAGTGACAGAGACTCCATGCGGGTCACTCGAGGTGACCAGCAATGATTTGGAGAGCAGTCCCCTAGCCCCATACTTCATAAAGGGCCTAATACGCTGTGTCTGGGGGTCAGGACCCTCTTTAGATCGGGTGCAGTGATGTCAATTGTTTAAATAAAAGTTGAGAGGAACCACTTACATGTTTACAGGCATCCCATAATTATGTCACAGGTCATTACCTACCAGGAGGCCAGGTGATATCCACCGCAGAGGCACGGACAGATTGAGCTAGAGTAAAATCGAACAGATCTAGTGATTGTGAAGGTATTGACATAGTATGATTGATTTGCTCATAATGTTGTATATGAGAGCAATTTGGAAGGAGGAGAAATACTATAATAAACTTTAATCCATCAGCCCAGCTAATGATAGGTTTTGGGAGATGCCTTCCAGCTGACAGTCCCCTCAAACATGATTGTGACAATAAAAAGACAAAGGTAGAAATGCAGCTACCTCATTATCCTTTGTGTCTAATGGGAGGGAAGACTTTGACTCCCAGTCAAAGTGTCTCTTGAGTCTGGAGGGATCCGTACTTTTGAAGGCTGACGGGGTGCCCATGATTCTCTGATTATTCGATATTCTGAAAACGTTCATTTCCCTAATTCCTCTCCACATCACAGGGGCGAGTCCTGGTGAGTGTCTCATCTCACCCTGTGCTGTGCACAGGGGGAGGTTCAGCCTCCTGCAGGAACAGTCATTTGGGCTTTGAAGAGCGCCCTTCCCCCCCTTTGCCTGGCCCCCTCCCTGCATATTCCCTGTGCCGCTTACCGAGACTAAGATCCTCTCGTCTGTTACATATGGATGTATAATTAATGAGATAAGAATATGCATCGTTTTGAGAACTCATGATGGTGTCTGTGTTTTTTGGAGGGGGCCATGGCAGTGCACTCACACATGCGCACACACACACACACACACACACACACACACACACACACACACACACACACACACACACACACACACACACACACACACACACACACACACACACACACACACACACACACACACACACACACACACACACACACACACACACACACACACACACACACACACACACACACACACACACACGCTCATTGCGCACGACACACGCACACTCGCCATTCCTCTACCTCCGACGACCAGACTTGACTTGTGTGTGATGTTGCACATGACAATCAGTCAGGCGGCACAGAGAAGTGCTCCTCGCTTCTCCTTTCATGTCACCTCTGTTGCTCAGGTATATGGTGACAGCTAATATGAAAAGTGGCTTGTTTTGTCAGAAATGTGTAAATAAACATGGCAACACTTCAAGTGAAGGTCACAACTCAATATTACATGACAAGTGCTGCGAGAGCGCTGTCGCGTTCAGGTTCTCCCACAAGATAACTGAGCAAACAAAAGTTGCTTGTCACAGATTGTAATGACCTGATTAAACTTGTATTCTTTTCCCAGGCAGGCGGCAGCTTCTTGACTTGATGGAGTATGCATTTGTACAGCACAGAGGCCAAATAATCATACTTAATATTTGTGAATTAACAAGAAGAAAAAAGAAACCTTCTATTTTCCTCCCTCAAAAGACAAATACTCCTGATGCTCACATTTAACATGCTTATACTGGCATGGCCTATGGTTCGGACTACTGAGAGCAATCCAAGCCTAAACCCTGTATTTACTGAGCCCCAAAACAACAGGCGAGGGAGAGAGGTGGAACACAGCGCAATCACCTATTCAGATCAGGTACTAATGAAGAATTCCATCTATCCTGAAATTTAATTAAAACCCCAAAGACTTCAGATGAGATGCGATTTGAAAGAGCCTGGGGCTGGTACACAAGCACTTGGTGGCGAAGGGAATCACACTGAAAGTTGATATCGTAATTGGTCCTGATGTATTTCTGCATTGCCTTTGCGGGAGCGTGGGACTCATAGCTGTATACAGGGTCTCGATGGAGTACCTGCTCATTGAAAACGCCATCACTCAAGCACTGCAGATCTGCATGAAATTAGAGAGCAACTAGGACCTGATTGCAGGGGAAGAGAGGCACAATTGTTAAATGCATATATTAAAGTTTTTTTTTTCCCTGTGTAGGTGTGCTTCTGGGTCTAAATGAGCACTTCTGCAAATGTTTAGGATTAAATGCAATGAGCATCTCAGTGTGACAAAGAAATCGCCGGTAATTGTTTTGAAAATGGCACGAGCAACGATAAGTTTATGATTTGAAAAGTGAGTTGTCAGCCCGCGAGTACGGTTTGTTTCCTGGAAACAAAAGCGCCAGGGATAATTAATTCCACGTTTTTTTCCTGAGCGCCCTCGATCATTCACTCCGCGGTCAGCACCCCCGGTTGAAATGGACACTAATTGTTCATTTTTCGGAGTGGGCTCATTTTACTCGCCCTAGGTGACTGGTCAAGCCAACAATAAGCTCATTCAAACTTTTACCACTATTCACATGTTGTCATTGAAGAAGAAAAAAAAGCTTCCTGTCTGAAAATGTCAAGAGTGGAATTCGATCAGTTTCAAAGAATGTGCCAAGAATCATGGAAAATCTTGCCAAGACTAACACGCGTGGTAAAAGCTGCCACAGATTACTGAACCAAGTTACAGCTCTGTGTTCTGTTCTCTCTCCTTTTACTCACCCACTCACGCGCTTTCCCTCTGCTCTCGCACTCTCCCTCTCTCAGCCATAAAATACTTCATTATAACACAGTGAGCCAGTGAGTGTAAGTGATGTAACTGACAATTAAGAGTGAAAGCCTGATCCCAGTCATGGCTCTGCAAATATTTATCCATGACAGACCTCCTTGCAGGGCGGGGTGGTGAAAGGCGGGGAGGGGGAGACTCCCAGTGGTCCGCGGCTCACTGAAGTACGCCTGAAGCCATTCAACGCCGCGCTGCAACTCGGGGCTCGTTTCTGCCGGGCTGTCGTTGACCACACGGCTCAGGGGGGCCGCGCCGCTCCTGTGAGGGATATAAGGCAGGATGGGGAGTTGAGGTGGGGATCAGAGGAGCAATCATAATACCCAATTCTTGCTTGAATAGTGCTAAAATATGTCACAAGTGTGCAATAACACGCCACGGTTGAAACAGATGCAAGATGGCATCATCTGCCGAGTGAAACTAAAGTTGTTAATCAAGACGTGTTTAAAATCTTAAGTTCCACATTTCAGCTTTTGGGCTTTGACAAATATCAGAGCTGTGAAAAAGGGAAAGAAGCCTGAGAAACTCGAAAGACAGTAATCCAGGCATTTGTTCCAGAAGATAAACAGTGTATTTATATGAAGTGCAGCATGATAGAGTATGAAAGAAAACATTGTCGGGTCATGAGGAACGGCGCTAACAGTTTATTTCAAACAACTTTAAGGAAGCAGAACCAGCTTGTGGAAAGAAAGGGAGTTTTCAAAAGTCTTGCAGCTGCTACGGAACAAAGTTAAGAGCAGCGTTAACAACAGTTTTAACTCTGCTTGGGTCGAGTTTATAGTTCATGACACGAATAAATAGATGTGTTGGCCAGAGTGGTGCTGGCCAGCAAAGCACTACACTTGGACGCGCATCTTAGCATGAGTAGCTGCTTGGAGGAATTTGCCGATGGTTGAGTTGGCATCACTTAACAGCTGCATTTCTCTCCGCTGCTGACCACCCCCCAGGTCAATGCAAGCAGACTGACCCATATTTGACACTTAAAGACCCTACTGGGAAGGTCTTCTCTTAGCATGTGCATTGCTACAAAGTGGACCTCAAGCTGTGCTGTGGATCTAAAGCAGGCCGCCAATTCCATTAACTGGTGTACAGGACTTATAAATAAATAATATCACCATTTAAGTGCCCCTTTTTCAAAATTGGCTTATCCTGTATGGTATTAATAATAGACATTTACTTTGTTAAACACACAGACCGTCTCTCTCCTGCCCGCCGTAGCAACACGGCCCTAAAGTGTTTTTACACTTCTGCAGGTCACAGTTTGAGCATCGTTTTATATTGGACATGTGAAGCTGAGGTTTACTGGAGTGTTATGACTGAGCAGGTCAGTTTTCAGGGAGCCGCTCTCTCTGCTACTTTGTGGCTGTGTGATGAAAGTCTCCCGGGTGCCGTTTAACAGTGGGTGTAAATACAGTAAAAGGTGTAAATACTCTAATTTCTAAATAAACCACACAGCCGTTTATAGTTGAGTGGTGAAAACTCGGAAACCCACCAGCGGGTCCTGGGCTGAGACCCTCTCAAACAATGGCCATGGCTCATGGCAATCTCTGTCGGCATGGGTGAGTGCCCAGCCAGCCCCTACTTGTCATTGTCTCTCCTTGCTATCCCCCCCCCCCTCCCTCCGCTCACCCTCCTCATTTCCCCCTCTCTATTTCTCTATCCTCCCACTCCAGCTCTTTTGGCTCCGCACCACCTACACCCCCCCAACACACCCACCATCCCCCCTCCACTCTTTTCTCTGTGCAAGGATCTTCAGGCCACTGTCCCCCCACCCCCTTCGCCTCCTCCTCCCACCTCCACCGCCTCCTCTACCCCTCCGCAGCCCCTCTTTCTCTCTGAGAGGATGTTCCAGCCGCTGCACACTGACAGCTCGGGGATATTGTGTGTGGAAATGTTCCTGTTGGACCCGCAGGCCCTTACAATCTACCGGACAAAGGCTAGAGCACCTTTGCTTAAGGCTTGGCACCTTTGACCTCCAGCTCACACTTCAGACTTGTCACCGTGGCTAATTTTTCCCTCTCCCCTCAGCCCCTCCGTTATGGATGTGCCGGCTTCAAAGGTGTTTCGAGTGAAACAACATTGACAGTAGTAAAAGTTAATGCAATGCAGTACATGTTATGGCCGGTAAACAACACCAAAATAAATAAATAAAAGTAGAACAACATCAGTGGAGCTGAAGTCTGTCACCTCGAGGTGCAGTGGGGGATTGTTTTTAAAGAGCATGTGGGCAGTGGAGATGTAGCTCCTGCGCTGGCAACATTTCCAGTCGCTTCAGTGAATTACAAATCAAGCAGCATCATATCATGTCCTTCAAATGTTGGATTAGAGGTGTGTGATAAATGTTGGGTTTATCACAAAGAAACTCTCAAAGTAGGAGCAATATTTATATTTATTGGCCCATTTATAAGCAACTGCCATCACTTGTTTGGGAAAAATAACAGAATTATAATTAGTAGTGGTCAAAAATACTATTTATATAACTGTGTTTCATAAATAAATTCAGTATAAATTTGGTTTAAGCTAAATTGTTATTTATTACCTTTTGACTAGCGAAATTCATATATTTTGTCAGTGTCCTTGAGGTGTTTACTATTTCATCACAGGTAAGGAAATAGGAAACTAATTCCAAACCAGCCAGGATCTGCTGCACTAAAAAGAATATTTCCCTTGATAGAAGATTGTGATTTGAGAAAATTTCTAATATTGTGCTCCTGTCACAATCAATTTGCAATTACCATAAATCATTGCAGCGTAAAGTGGGACTCATTTGGAGTTCTACCTATTTTCCAACTCTAATATAAAGAATGAATTGAGCATTTATATAATGTTAGAGGTTATTTCATTCATCCTGGAGGAAACAATCAAAGGAGACAAAGGAACAAAAAAAGAAAAAGAATAGCTGGAATTAGATTTGTCAATTTCCTTTGGCATATTCTGTATCTTTAGTTGCACTAAGACTTCAGTAAGACTTTTTCTATCAGCTGCAGACGCAAGAATGGAACAGGTTAACCACAGGATCTAATTGAAAGGAATCTGGCGAAGGGTGTAATGGTATATTGCACAAAAAGGGGAAAAACTCAGAACTCATGCCTCCATCCTGTGAAGCGTGATGGCGCTCATCCTGACTCGATCGGCTGTCACTTTTGACACAGCCTGCCAGAGTTCTCCTTCACCGATCATGGGTAACATGGCGGGTCAGAGGATGAAATAGAAAAGGCCAAGAGCAGTCCAATATTTCCCTCAGCCTTATAGCCGCAGATACTTAACTCGGAGACGTCAAAGACTCAAGAGAGCATGAAAAAAGCCTAAAATGACTGTCTAAAAAGGGAAGAAAATACAGCATGTCTCTATGAATGTCAAGATCCTGATGGTCCCTGAGCCAAAGGCTGTGATACAATTGTAAGCCACTAGCTCAATGCAGCGCGTTCAACCATTTGAAGATCATTCAGATGCCTATCTAGCCACTGCAGCACTAAAGTGGAGAGCTTTTCCGAGTGGTAAGCTGTAAGGAATGCTTCCTATTTCTGTTTTGGGGCGCATGTTTTGTGCTCCGCTGTTTCAAAATAAAAACAACTCGGCCGGATAAACTGCTCTCCAGATATCCAACAACTCTTATTAGCGAATGTCCGCCAAAGAGGCCGCTACACTCAATCCAATGCGTAAAGGTGGTGGTAAAATACTGCAGAGTAGGCAAAAAAGCACACAACAATTAGGTCTTCTCCCAACTGGCTAGCCACAGGAGTCAGTGAAGGCATGTATTACCAGAGCCCTAACTCTTACTCCATTATGTAGTGTATCCACACCCCGACGCAGCAATGTTTATCTACAACAGACTACTGAGCAGTTTCAAATAATGTTTTTAGCCTCTATTCTCAAGTGCCAGAGCAAGAGATTCCAATTACCCGAATGGTAAGGAGCCAGTGAGGGAGGCATAAAGTACATTAGGGATCCCCTGTAACTGCAGGGACCTTTTAGAGCCTCCACTGAAGAGGGCCGAGAGACTGGAGGGACAGTGACCCTGCATGGATAGCCTCTGTCAAAATTTGACCACGTCAAGCACAAAGGCATTATGGGAATCCAGTGTCACCAAGTCCTAATTACTGTCTGTGTTCAGAGCAAATTACTGCCTTGTTCCTCTGATTAGCGAGGAGGCTAATCTTCACCTGTGTACGCCAGCACTGCTGAGGACCCTTGAGTGTTAGCGCTTCGTCTTCTGTAATTTATTTTTAAATCAGTGCCCGCTCCCAAGAGTTTTGAGTGTTTTGTTGTGAACCGCTTACCATGATCCCCACCACCGCCCCCTCACCCCTAAATCCTTGACTAAATCCTTGTTTGGTGCCGCAGGAAGATAAGCAAGAACAACACTTGGGCATAATTGACTCGTACTCCTCTCCAAGATGTCAGAGCGGAATCATCTCTCTGCATATTGCCTCAGTATGTCACACACTGTACACTTCTGCATGTTGCAGATATAGAATCCAATCAAGTTCTAAAACAAACCAGCTCAACCCTCGCGCCGGGAAAAACTTCCCGGTTGACAGCAGGGAAAAAAAGAAAAAAAAAAAAAAAGTGCAAGGAGCTGCTTTTAGCTGCGTCCCTGCAGTGAAGGGTAACTCTCGCTCGGCTTACGTCCTCCTGGAGGTTCTGTTTTAAAAACACAACATTTGCACATTTTTATCTGAGTGAATGTTATTGTCTCGTCTGCGTGGGGCGGTTTACAGGTAGTGTGTTACACAGGTGTTGGTTTACACAGGAAATGGCACATGCAGCCTGATTGGGATGGTCCCGAGAGACGGAGGCATAAACGTAGAGCACAGATGGGTCCAAGGGCCACTGGGAGCATCACCTTAATGAATACGCAGCTGAGTACTACACTTCATAACATGCAAAACAATATTCTAAGGCCGCAGTAAAAAATAGAACAAAAATCTTCTGAATATCATTACACAATGAATTATTCATACCATTTCTAAAGGGACCACGTCAAAAAGTCTCCCCCCTGCTTTATTGATGATTTCATTCAATATCTCTGCAGATGCTTGTTTATATGACAAAGCATTTTAGTTACCAATGTAAGCAGTTTATTAAGCACACAGATGTGTCAACATATATAGCAAAATAACAATTGAAATTGATTACAATTATGTGTCAGACTAAATATAAAAGAGAGAGAAAAAGAGAGACGGAGAGGAAGCGAGGGGAATTCTAGTGGAAAAAAAATAAGTTGTTGATATGGTTCCCGGTGTGTGAGCACATCATGTAAACAGGCCCCAAACAGGGAACACATTTACCATGCCGCTATTCAGTGTGAACCAGGACATTGATTCACAACACTACACGAGTGTGAGAAAAACGATAAATGCATCACCTCAGATATTTCACACCAGCGTTGGTAGTGTGTAAAAGCTGTTGTGACAGCTTGGGTATTAGGGCTGGATAGATGGAAAATGTCTGGCTGCTTATGAATGCCAATCTGAAAGGGGTGACGGGTTTGACACAAAAACACTCCACCTCAGAACAATTAGGCTGTTCTCAGGCCCCATCCAGTGTTGTCAGTGATAATGGAAAGCTGTGAGGATAACTGGTGATAAATAGACTTTAACACCCTCCTCCTTAAGACCAATGCAGTCCTGCAGTCCTCTCATATGCTTAACTAATCATGAGCATGGCCAGCAAAATTCATACAAAAGACTAATTACTGTTGTACTTCACTTCAGTCTCAAAGGCCTCTTATATAAGGACTTGGGGGTTCTCTTGCCTCTTTTCTCCTCTTGATGGGTATTTTTTTTACAAGTAGGCCTCATGCTAGACAAAAGCGTTTAAAAATTGGTGATTGCTTTCATCCGCTTTAATTACATTCAGAAATGGCATTTCTGCCACATAATACACCTCTATTGTTTCAGAATTATCTGGCTTGGGGAGTAAAATCTACAATATTCGACGATGCTCCCGAGCTAAATCGCCTCTTGAAATTGAAATATGCAGCTGAAATACAAAATAAAAGCCAGCCTTTGCTGCTGATATGTGGAAGCGCCTTGGCTTTCTCCAGAATGCTATTATTATGCATATCCAGGTAGAAAGTTAATTAACCCAAAGCTTAAGCTAATTATGGTAGCAGAATGCTATCAACCAAACGCTTTCAGTCAGACAGCTGTCCAGAATTTCATTTGCTAATCATTTGTCTTTTGCCTGAGCATATGGTACATTTCCCCACTATCACAGCAACAACAAACAGATGAAAATCATTAACTAAAAACAATGTGCAATTTGAAAAATTAGACACGGATTTATAAGGCTTTGTGTCAAAGAAAAAAAGGCGGATTTATGGCCTGGGAAATATAATGATAATTTTTGGATTTAGCCACTTAGGATTTTAGGCAGACCATGTGACTCAAGTGTGCTGGGAATTCAGATGCACAAATATATTGTTTATATCTATATGCAAATGAGACTGAGAAAGAGAATGTTTATCCGTGTAAAATTAATTACAATTTTCAATAGGAGCATATGCAAAGAGCTTGTTCTTAACAATTTTTAGCTTCTAGCACATTTTGTGCCTGTTTTTAACAACACAATATTTTTATGTTGTTAAAAGTAGAAATCCCTCAGCGCTGAATTAAATCAATTATTTTCAAAGAAATGCTTCATGCATTTTTTTTTTCCTTTCTTTTCATAAAAACACATCATAGTGGCTGTTAAAGGGTGATTGATATCAGCATTGCCTCGCGACATTATCAGGCAATAAAGGCTACTCAGGTTCTAATGCAACATGTCATACACAGGCTCCTGTAGTACATTTCTATTGAGGACCTCACAAGCTAAATTGCTTTTTTCCTGCTCCCCCACATCTCAGCCAGCTTGACAGACAAATTGATCAAAGCATTGTAAAATAATATGCTCACAAAATGTCTCGGGGCAGGAGTCCAGCCCTTTTTTCATTTTTCTCCCTAATAAAAAAAGTACTCTATGATTTCCTCTGTATTATGTGTCTGTGCTCTGTGTGAAAGAGGCGAGAAGCATCATATTTCAGATAATAGTAATCTCCTGTAAACAAAATGCGTATCATTTTTCTGTGAACGCCGAGGCCATGCTAAAAACTAAAGAGGGGAAAAAGCTGGTTAACAGGGAGGCTGGTGCGTAGGGCCCCAACAGGGGTTGTTGAGATGTAATGAATTTGTTCATCTGATGGTGCCTTCAGGGCTGTCGTTAGACTGGCAGAGGAGGCTGATTTTAGGAAATGTTCCTAAGATCAGTTAGGAAGCAAAAGGGGCTTGAGACGTTTCTATTAGAAAGAGCTGACGGTCATGGTGTGTAAGCAATACTTCAAGGGCGTTTATGTAGCTATAATGGCATTTATCAATAACTATCTATCAATGCCAGGAATGCTATTGTTGCTGCGCCGGCTGTTCAACACCAAGCAATAGTGAATGCTTAAAAAAAAACATAGAAAGCAAACACAGTCGTATAAGCCAGCAAAGCTTTGAATTGCACACAAATATACTACTGTAGGTCTTACTTTACGTTATGCATAGATGTTATCTATTTCCCTTATCCAAAATATGCGCTTAGAGATCATTTATCACACTGACTTCCTAAGCCGGCACCACACCACATCCAAAGCTGGAAAGAGCCTTGTTTAGTATGTCATAAATAAATCAATGGAAATGGCTGATTTGAACTATTACTGCTACAGGCAGGCTTTTGTGAGATCTACATGTAAAGCCGCTTGCAAAGATAAGCCTATATTTTGTCACTTTATCTCGCCTCCCTTAATGCCTGTTTCCATTGTGTTACTCCATATATCTGAGGTGGCTCTAGTTCCCCTGTCCTATGACAATAACATCGCATTCAACTGGTCGTGATAAAATCTAAACATTTTGTTTAATGATTTCTCGCTCACACCTTTGAGAACATACAGACAGCGATGTGATCGGAGCATCACTTATGACCGACATTGCAAATGATATTAAACTGAGAAATGATCTAGTGATGCGAATCATTACATTCATTTGCATATTCCTACTGAACCTGAACACACAAATTAAACCCTGTTCACAAGGAGATGGAGAAAGGTGCTTGCGCATGGTTACAGGACATCTTCCTTAATCAAAATTCCATATTATTAATTTTCTTCCTTCAACTCATTAACAACAAGTGGAATGTTTTTACTGCTTGATGAATTTGGGGAAATAGCAGACAGTCGGGAAGGAAACACATGTTGAGGTATAATATACTAGGTCATTAATGGGTTTCCATAAATTACAATTTCAACATACATTTTCAAAAGGATAACTTCCTATCTGGGCGAATTGGAAAATGGTTTAATTTCCCAAACCATTCAAGTTTGTCAAATGCGAATCTGTGGTACATGGATATTTAATTTCAATCTAATCAAAACTAATCTGAGATGTAGGATGCGGACCTGTAAAAATAAGGAATGAGTACTTATTAACGCCGGGTTTAATCAGATTCAGTCGCTTCAGTAAGGCTGTCAAGACCCTAACAATTTTGAGGAATGGGTATGGCATGAAATGCAATCACATATTACATTTCTGAGTGTCGGTCTACAGCCAGAACTACTGCATACAACTTGAGGGGAACATAAATAAACAGGAACGAACAGTCCCTGCTCCCCATGGCCTGTGCTGACCCTACAGACATCCGCTCTAATCAACTCCCTTGAGGGTAATAAACAAGTTATTTTTCTGAAATTTCAAATATACTGCAGGAAGAATCACAACCACATGCCATCAGAAATCTAATTTCAAGCCCTACTGTATTCTAGTGCCCCTCATATTTCTAGTGCCTGCTCATATTTGCCCAACTTTCTCCGGGATATTTCTTGTGGGATCTACAAAATGCCCTGCTTCCAATGAGGAATGGTAGCACTCCATCACACGAGTGGATTCTGTCCGCTTGTAAATTTCACACCTTTGTTTATCACGTCACCAGCCCGGCTGTTGTACAGTACCTTTCAGCAGGTGCGACATCCATTAGGATCTGGATGGTGTGCACACCATTCTCACATCCTCTGACTTGGATCGTCCCCAGGGGGCTCAGCAATGAGATGGTCTTCTGAGTGCACTGGCTCTCCCTCTGCTTCTTCATCTCGCTGCCCTGCTAAGGAAGCACAAATTACACTGCGTTCATTGACATATTCATGTGGCAACTATCACAATTTCCCACATACATTTGCATTGAATGATCTATTGAAAACCTAGCGGGCCACCAACGGATGATGACTTACATATTTGAACACCTAGCCTCCAAACAATGTCATGATGTGACTTGATCCCTACATTACTATCCAATATTTCTTTTGTGCATGGAAAAGAATACGCCTATCTAACCAATAAATCGCCCATTTTTTCCCCTCTTTCTGTTCTATATATCACATAAATGAGAAAAACAATGCAGTCTGTTCCCTTGTCTGGTGGGGGATTCCCAAGATAGCTCGACATTATTTTCAATCCGTCATTTTTGGTTGATGGTCGGGATGTTTTTCTAGCATTAAATTTGTTCCTTAGGGTGCAACTCCGATGGGATTCTGGTTTCCAGCCCTTAACAACAGCAAAAACGTGCAGCTTTTCTGACGACTGAGATGGATACTGGCAATAACCAGACAGCAGTTCTTTTTTTATTTTTACTTTGAGGGAAGGAGAGATGATTGACTATGTTATATGTGAGTTTTTGAGAGATGGGGGTTATAATAAATAAAGGTCACATTGATTGCAAGAGTTTCAACCAAGGAAACCTTTCCTTCCTGGAACCCTGATGTGAAAAGTATCTAAAGGGTACAAATACAATATGTCTTACTCCCTCGCTTTTTTATTTTTTATTAGTACATGTAATTCACATTCATATATTTCAAGTCACACGTTTGTTGTGTGCAGTACTGCAAAGAATGATTATTTGAGTAATAGATTGTACTACTGAGATATAGTTAAAATTGTTTCGAATTTCCAGAAATTGTGAAAAATGTCTTGTACATTTTTAACAAAGTGCTATTTTGTATTCTTTGCTCCGACCAACACTCTAAAACTTAAACACATATAGTTTGCAGGGCATTTAAAAAGGAGACAAGTAGAAATCCTCAAATGTGAGGCTGTAACCTGAAAATAATTGTATTTTGAAAATGTGCGTTACACTTCTGTTACTTACTAGATGCAAGCATACATTATCAGGCAATACAATAAAACAACTGGAGCTCAAACAAATAACCAATTCATTGCAACCAGTAATTCATTATTTTAATTCTCCTTTTACTTTTTTATTCTAGGAAAACATCTCAACATTTCCTAATTCAAACTTCTCCAATGTGAGGAAGGTCTGCTTTCCTTTGTCTTACTGTATGTGGTAGTAAAGTGAATTGTGTGGGGTTTGAGCTGTGTCAGACAAATACATTTAACAATTTAAATGTGGCCCCTTGAGCCTTAGGACATTTTAATAATGATAAACTATTTTCATACATTGTTGATATACCAATTAATAATACATTTTTTTAAAATGTGTTGCAGGACTTAGACAACTAACATCTGAAAAATACTCCAGTGCAGCATAGAGCTTGTACTTTTAATTTCAAGAATAGATTTTTTTTTCATTTAACAAAGGTTATGTGATAAGAAGTAGTCATGCATTTACAGTATTTCATTTAGACTTTCAGTTGCACCCCCTATTTTCACACGCACACACACGCACACACACACACACACACACACACACACACACACACACACACACACACACACACACACACACACACACACACACACACACACACACACACACACACACACACACACACACACACACACACACACACACACACACACACACACACACACACACACACACACACACACACACACACACACACACACACACACACACACACACACACACACACACACACACACACACACACACACACACACACACACCACATCTGTCATGGTATGCGATCACAAATGCGTCTGCTTCAACTTTCTTGTTTCTACTCTTGCAGCTCTCACTGTATTCATCGGGGGTTTGCCTGAACTGACAATAAAGGCGAGAATTTTCTGAGCCAAACAATGGTACAGTGCACTTTGGATAAGCGCTGAACACACTGCCTGCCATTTAGCAAGCTGGTAATAGACTCATAGATAGAATAATGGACTTTGGCAATAATGGCCTTAGCTAATAGTCTACACTGATTAAAAATAATGCTATCATGTTTGTTTTGCACCGTTTTTGGTGCACAACACTAGTCTAAGTGACTACTTGAATGTTCGGATGTTTACACAGCTCTTCACGGTGAGGAACAACAAACAATAAGCAGCTTGTGTTGTTAAAAATCACTGGCAGCATCCGGGTGCTCGTCAATCATTTGACTCGTTTCTCATTACACTAGTTCCTGGTCAAACCTGCGTGATTAATTGAGTAGAAAGCGCGTGGTGACTGTGTAAATCCCGCATATCTCCATATAGTGTTATTTATATTGAGTACATTTATGCCAAAATCTACACGGAGATCGCCGCAAATCTTTAAGTGTGCAAGTATTATCAAACTACAAGAAACACACCTTTTTAAGTAAGTGTGCATTTAAAATGTTATAAATAAAAGCAGAGGTTCGTGACTTAATGCCGACACGAACTAACGTTCAGTAGTTTGAAACTACACGCGTATACATTTAAACCGCATTGTATGTCAGGCTTTGTTAAGTAACTTTAACTTTGTAAATTAGCCCTGTATCTTACAATGAAGCCTTTTCGTCCGTACGGTGTTTGAACGATGTCCGCTTCTCCTCTCTGCAGAACCAACATGACAGAGAGTCTCTTCCTGTTTTTCCAGACTGCGTGGTCGAACCGGCCAATCACAGGAGGCAAAAGTCACATCTCGCTCTGTGATAGGCCGATATAAAGTCCTCGGGACAGACACGGAAGGCTTGTCTAATGGGTCTCAAGTTGGGATTTGGGGTCCTTCAGGGGGTCCCTAGTAAACTGAAGACTAGTAATGGTAGTGATTTAGATATTGGATTTGCTTGATATTTTTACAGCAGGAAAAAATATGATAATGCATATTTTGAGCATTAATTCCAAACACTGTTATCTTTCCACTTAGGCCCTATAGCTGAGACATTTCTGTGTCTCCAGTGACAGTCAGGTCTTCAGGGTCCCAGACATGATGTTTGTGGATAAAAAACACCTATGTGCTGCCAACAACCAATAACATATTATGTATTACCAACTAATAAAGTCAGCATGATAGTATGAACAACACATGGGTGCAGTGCACAATCCTTTTTATTAGAGTTTAGGCAGTTTAAAGGAGAGGTATAGTTGCCTTTTGTTGCCTGGAGCAGTCATAGATTTAACTGAAGCATATCTTTCAGTCATTATGACCAAGTGTGTGGTATCAGTCATGTATTGTTTAAAAGTGTCTGTTGTCCTCTGCAGCTTTATTTGTTATTTCTGTGATGCCTTCAGCTCTCTGTGCATGCCTCCGTTTGGAAGTGTAGGCCGGTGTGGGCCACAGCCCACACCCCATCTCAGCAGTGAGGGTGGGAGCGGGGGAGAAAACGCCACCCCTGCAGAGACCATTTTGAAATCTGTGAGGATTTCCGTGCCATCTGGACCCGCTGCCAGTCTGCCCCAGATAGTAAGGGTTGGCAACGGTACCCGACGGTGCAATATGGCTCTCTCTTTAATGAACTACTAACTGTCCCCCGTTTTAATTGATGTGACATTTGAGCCATTTATCTCTGACATTTCAATGAAGGATGATTCTCAGCCTTGCCATTTACTTTTTTGTGCTATTTTCTAAGAGTCATTTGCATTTTTCTGCTCTAAACCTGCTTTTTGTCTCTCATTAGCTAATTAGAGAGCAACATGCACAATTAATAAAAATGAACATAACCTAGTTTGATATAGGCTTGATGAAGGATAATCAGAAAATCACTGTTTTCTTAATATTGATCAAAAATGATGTGAAGGGCTACCTGTGGTAAAAAGGTGACTTCGATAAAGCCTTGTAACCTTTACCCACATACCAACATGTAGCCTACAGTGTTGGACAACTTATGTTCCCAGCATGGGGAGAATCAAGCTCAATTAATCAGCATATGATTGCAGTAAGCAGCCCCCTCTGCTGGATCTTCTGAGCCATACTGTTTGAAATCATTTTTAATGCTGCATTCAGTGGCCAGACAATTATCATATGTGGCAGGCGGGGTGGATGCTTTTTGCGTTTGCTTTATTTCATTTAGAGAAAAAAAAATTCTCAAATGTGCAAATTTCAAATTATTTAAATACATGTTTTGCTTTTTGTCATTCTATATTTATGGTATATTCATTTTAATTACTGCTGGCACATCAAAGCTGTTTTTTATATTTTGTTTGTACAGTCATGTATATTTATTCTGATAAGTGCAAATTATTTATTTTGAAAACAGGAAATACTTTAGCCATGGTTTGTTGAAATAAACAGCCTGAAGTGCGTGTGTGAGTGACATTAAAGTATGGTATACGAACGGTTCCAGCCTCAATTGTTTTCCATAATGACACATATTTTCAATCTTTTTAAGATATCCTTTAAAAACACGGCTGCACTGATGACGACTGTTCCTTTGATTGTGAGCAGCATCATTGCCAAGGGGTGGTGCCCTGTCTGTGTTGGCAGCCGGGCTGATATCTTTTGTTTGAGACTCAAAGAGCTCTTTTTCCTGTTCAGCTTCCCTCACTATTTTTGTTTGTGTGAGGTGTTGATGGACTTATATGTTGCACAGTTTCCTTTTAGTGTACAGCACCAGATGTTTGTGAGAATAACAACCCTAACCTTTTTTGTCATAATGACAGAAATTGTTTATTAGCAGTTTTGTCCATCCGGCAATGTATGATTGTCATAGCTCACTCCACTCCACTACTGCCTGTGTGTGTCTTGCTCTCTTTTCCTGTGTTCGCAATCTCACTCTCGTGTTGGCGTGGGAGGAGTTGAAGTCATTTATGATATCAGATATTCTCTAGGAGAGCAGGAAAGTCCTGACAGACTGAACAACCACCATCCTCTCAGAGTGCTGTGTGTGAGTGTGCATTTTAATCAGGAGAAATGGCTCTGTGGGCCTCACATTGCACATCGAGGAGGTCTGGGTGTTCTCATTGTGTATACCCAGTGTACAGTAGATGTTATGTCTGTTCCTCTAAATCAAACCACGGAGAAGGGAGGGAAAAGGCAAACTGTTATTCTGTTCTTTTTACTTTTTACTTTGACACTTTGTTATTCCACCCCTCTCAAAAGAATTAGCCTGATCATCGTATAAGCAATGCCGCAATCACAGAGACGTGACCAAATGTCTCTGTACCCTCTAGTGCCCACTTATTTAGTGTGCCTGTGTGCCTCCGTCCCTCCATCTCTGATATGATGTGGCTTCTCTATTTTACTGTTGACACAGTACTATGAATGTCTGAGCACTTTGCAAATGAAGAGGCTTGAACTCCTGACAGGCAGTGTCGCCGGCACCATGACACACTGGCCCGCACATGCTGTGCGGCATAATGATGACATTAGGATCCAGTGATAATATCAGGACGCACTTCAGATAAATGACTGATAAACCAGGGGTTGTGCCTCTCGTATTACACGCTTGACAGAGCAGCTAATCAGTGTCCAAGTGACTGCTATTACATAAATCATGAGCTCGACTTTGATGCATATTCCATCAGTGTTCCCTATTCATCACGTCATCTGGGGGAGACTCTCTGGATGACTGGCTGCCGGGCCAACACACATTTTAAGAGCACATTATGTTTTCATTAGAATTTGATATGATCCATTCCAGTGTTGATTTGATTTTACGTGCTCGGGTCATTTGATAGGAAACTACCAAGGAGAGGGAGTGTATTGTTACACTCTGCAAGCTGTTTAGGGTGTCATTTTACTCTCGCTGGCCACATTTACAGTCAAGATGCTTGTTGATAAACAGAGATGTTTTGTTCATTCATAATCAGATTTAATTGAAATTGTCAAAAACATCTTTATATTTTATTTATTTACACTTAATTCACATTCTTGGATAATTCACAGATTCATGGTAAAATACAGATTTCAGTATTAAAAAACTGAGAATTGCATTTTTGTTTTGATTTTGCAATCAAATCAGACACGTTCAGAGATGAAGTTGGAATGGAGGTGTGGGGTGTTGAAGTGAGTCACCATGTATGTTTTATTCTGCAGTATTGGGGTCAGAGGATGTGAAGGTGGGGGTGTTAATTTAATCCCCATTCTTACCCAGAGCATGGCCACACTCTCTAAGGAGCTTTATCTCTGACAACTGTGTCAAATTAGAGAGGCCACGAGCCCCTCATAAAGAATATGTCTGTCAGAGTACATTGTTCCTGGCCTCTGAAATATACGGCCGAGAGAGACAAAAATAGAAGATAACACCGAAGTCCCACAGTTGGACTTGAACATGATGAAATAATTTTCTAGCCATGTGATCCTGTCAGTGAGACAAACCGCTAATAAAACTGACGTCCACATATTATTCTGTACCTCTGGTGCTTTGCTATTCATAGATTTCAATAAGCATTGTTGTATTCACAAAGCCTACCTGTTCCGGCATTATCCCGGATGTTTGTGTGGTCTAATTGTTTTTTATCTTTTATGCTAATAAAACGCTTGAACAGAGTTATTTAGAAAACTTTATTGGACGTTAATTCATTGTAATTCGGCCTTGCTGCGTGTAATTGATGGGAGTGTTACATTCCATTAGGCATGGTACATAACTCTAGGTCAGTCCAGTCTGATAAGTGCCCATCATTTATCTCCCTGGTATCATCGCTGTCCCACAGTCAAACATGTAAAACAACTCTTAATGTTCTCCCCAGTCCCCTATGGGTGTTTCTCCCTGTTATCATCATTGCCTCTATTCTTGAGGGACTTCCTCTGGAGACAACATTTTCATAGACCTTTGACCTAAACCATATTTTCCATTTGAATGGTCTAGCTAGTGAATATTTACAAGCATGTTTAATGTATAATAGATCTCATCTGCGAGTATCAGGACTCATTTTCTGCTCAGTCAGGTTCTGGTGGTAGCCTTGGCCCCTTGCTTAAGGTAATATTGACCCCTCTTAAAAACAAAATGACCTGGGCCTCATTTAGGCCAAGTAGTATGCATACATATTGTACAAGTCCTTAGGGCATACATGTTTATAACAAGGAAAGCTTGCGGTCTCGAATGTAAACATCTTAGCACTGTAATATTATTGTATCAGTAAAGTCCCAGAAGGTGGTAGATTTAATAATGTGGGTGGATTATATAAGAGAGAGAAATAAAGCAGTAATTTGAAATTGTTTGGGGACCTTTTGTGTCAATGGTTATGGAGGCTAAGGGACAATTTCATTCCCTCAGGCCACTGTTAAAAAGGCAATGACTTTTCTTGTACATGCACAGCATTTTGGAATCTACATGCGTTACTAGCACCACAGGCCTTTATCATGTGATTAGTAATACATAATACATTTGATTCTATTATCATGCATGGAGAAAAAAAAAATGAATGAAGATGGTGAAAGGAAGAACACGTTGATGATGAATAACGTCTGCAGAGAAGTGCTTGAATATACATTTAATAGTGAAACAGATCTCGGTTTGCTGCTCATACAACCACAGGGTTTTTAATCTCTTTCTTGCCGATGAAAGTCCCAGTAATTGCTATATTTCCCTTTTTGTTTCAAGGACCTTTGATGATCCCTTGGCTTGCATCAGAGGGCAAAGTCATTAGTGGAGAAATGAGCTCAAGTGAAGAGAAAGAGATTGCGGGGCTCCCAGCATGATTGGAAACTTTGCCTCACATTGCATCCTAATTTGAATTCAATTTTCAATGTATGTGATAGATAAAGACAATTAGAAAATATGTACTTAGAAAAACTGGTGACATAAACCCCCGCTATTAAGCATGTATAAGTACTATATAAACATGTAATACATATAGTGCAGTTCAAAGCAGATGTATGGACATTTTTTAAATGTTTATTTATTAAATGCAGTATTTGTCAGCAATTATAGCTTTCTCTTTGAAGACATAATTTATATTATTAGAATTGTGTTTTACTATGTCGTTATTCACTATCAGTTTGCACAACAGCATACACTTATGGGTGCCCACAAATATATAAATAAACATTTATATCTATTTATATATTATTACTTTACAATATGTTTTAAACCCGTTAATAAATGTGTATATACAAACTACAAATGCAGTCTTATAACACTTATAACTTACAACATCTACAGTATATGTCCGCCTGTGGGCATCTGTAATTGGATGCTGTTGTTAAATTGTGATACACTTTTGTAAAATATATAAAAAATGTCCTTATAGAGGAAGCCGTAAATGTTTAAAAATGTTATAAATTACTAAACATTTGAAATGTCCTCATATGGGGTTTCAAATTCATTGTCGTGTGTTTTTAAACAACCCACTTCATTTTATATACTGCTTATAAATAGTAAATAGTGAAATGTTTCTGGGCAAAAAAAAATGTATTTCTCTTTGGAAACAATAAATGTTTGATTGCAGAACCGCGGGATGACATTCTTTCCTACATTTTTTATTCAAAGGTACACTAACCTTTAATTATTCATATTATATTTTATATTTGACATCCTTTAAAAGACATCCATATGACGTGGTAAATACATACAGAGGAGTTACATTTCACAGTAGCTGAACAGGCAATATGTTCTCCGTTATAATGCTGCAATCATCATCAAGTTGTTGCGGGAGGGGGGAGGGGGTGCAGGGACATGTGAAATATGAAATACTGTCAATCAAACTGCGGTATACAACACACTGTTGCGGTTGGGTGACAGTGGTTCTTTCATGTAAATCACAGACATTAGAAATAAAAGACAGGCCTGTTGACTTGTTTCATGCTGGGAATCGGTGGCCCAGCATGTGTTGCTCTGTCTGTGCTTCACTCTCCTGTGGAACCGCTGTCCCATGGGTCCTAGCACTGCTCCCTGGGGTGCACTGCATATAATTACCCACAATCCACCCTGAAACAGCTCTCATTTACAGTAATCAACAGTCTGCACTTCAAAGGATTCATGTGGCATCAGACACCAAGAGCCAGTGTGTGTAATTACAAATTGTTATTATTGCCTCACAGTTACTCCTCTATGCTAAAGCAGATGACTGTGGTAACGAAGGAGACTGTAAGATTCCCGCATGTTATTATTATTATCATTTGTTTGGCCCATTAAGGGTTGATGAGGGCAAAGATGATATCTTATATGCTGTTAACAACTTCAAAAGCAGCCATAGTTCAATATAAGGTCTGAACAACAGCAGCAAAATCATCAGATGTCTAATATTATACAGGAGGGTGTGTGGAAAAACGGGGGGTGTATGCTTCATCAAGGGCTTACATTTACATGACTAACGAATTCAGACTGCAAGTAAGAAATGCAAGATCATTTGATCATTTGGCAGACATGATGGTGGTCTGTGTGATAATGGTCATTATCATAAACCGGAGCCATCATTAGGCTTGATTTCCGATAATGGTCAGCGTGGAAACCATTTTATACAAAGAAAAGCCTCTCCCCATTAAAGACATATTAAGTGAATTAACTCACATCATGAGTAGGGAATCACTGTGTGGTATTGCCTGGAACATAATGTGCTTATAATGTGAAGTGATTTCTCCTGACTGGAGACAACTCAGCCAGTTTACATTCATAATAATTAGTTTTAACCCTGGAGCATCAGCCACTTCACTACAGACAACAATATTTAATCTTTTAGTTCCCATATTCATTTATCAGAATTACATATATTATAAAACCTTAAATATGTGTGCTGAATTATTTGTGAAATATGCAATGTCATACATGATCATATAAAGTAAATGTTCATATTATATACAGTATCAAATATGATACTGTAGCCTATATATTTTTTTAATTCAGTCATCACTATTATCTTTTGCACAAAGCATTAATGTATATAGTACAAAACATACATAAATATGGTGTGAATTAACATGAAGCTAAATTATGTGAAGTGCATTATTGTTAATCATTTTGTATGTTTATCAAACTTGCCACAGAAAAGCAAAACAAAATATATAACTTGTAATGTTCAGAAAGGACGTCTATTAATTTCACATTTTATAATATATGATTCTTGCAAATGTTGTTTTATATATGGATGTATCTGTGCATGTACAAATATACAGTACATACCTGAGTGATTCAGTAATTCAGAGCTGCTTCTTCGATTTACCACTTGGCAAAATGGCCGCTGTGCATCCAGAGAGACCACCTTCAGACATGACATCCTCGGCTCTCTGCTGGGAGGAGCAGCGTCCTCCACAGAAGCTGCCTCTGACCCTCTGGCACTGCTGGGCCTCATCATTGCCGGTCCATTAGGAATGCTGGAGCAGGTCTCCAAACGGGCACTGCTGCACCACATTACTCCTACCCCTCACTGCTGGCACGTCCCCTAGGGGCCAGGTCATGTCATGGCATGGGTGCCCTGTGAGTGAGCTTGTACCAGGTCTGCCCTTGACATGCCCCCCTCTACTCCTCCTCCTCCTCCTCCGTCTCCTCCATGGAGAAGGCAGAGCAGACCGTCCGGATGGGGCACTGGGGGTGCCAGCTGGTGCCAGCTGCGAAGGGAGATATCCAAGGTGGCGGACACCTGTCCTAACTCGCGCCCCCCAGCTCCCACAATGCATCTGGTGCGGCCCGGCAGACCCATCGTGGGGAAATGAGGCGCTAACCTTGAGGAGAAATGCTCTCAGCGTCGCATTAAGAGAGGCCCTAATTGCTGAGCGCTAGCACTGCCAAATGACATTAGGATGTGCTGTCGTTTACTTTAACATAATGGCTCAGCGTGTTTTTTGGCTAAACTTCCTTTGCTTCTCTGAGGTGTTTCACCACAGTGGCCATTTTGGCCCTGTCATGACCAATCAGCGGAGGACTTGAGGATGATCGCGATTCTTGAGGACAATAATTCTAAAGACATTTGAGACTTGGGCATTCAGATGTAAAATAGAGTACTGCGGTGGGAGAAAAACATTGCAGGGAGCCACATGAGTTCTCCATACTATGAACTCACTATACCATGTAAATGGCTACCATTTGTGAAATAGCAAGTGCATTAACTGTACAAGCTGGGTGAGTGATTGTATTATTTATTCCCTTTTTTATCTAACCACATGCTTGTATGGCTTTGTCGTTTCAAAGAAATAGTAACACAGTCCACTCAGTGTGATTAAATTACACAAGCATGCTCATTACATTATGCATACTGTAATAAGAATAGCCCTGACCGGTCTGTAGCAGTATAGCCGGCTCCACAGAGAATGATCACATGTTTCGCTGCTGTACTAGATTTTTGGGGCACCCATTAGCAGAACAAAAATCACCTTTGATTTAATGAAAGGTCCTCATTTGCTTACCGGCTCCCCTCACTTACGGGCACATGGTTAAATTAAGCACCCCCACCACCACCAGCACCCCACCCCCCATCCTTGCCTCCATTCGAAGGAGAAACCGTCCCCTCTCCTGCAGTATAATGCTGTGATGATTCTATGATCTGGTGTTTCAAGTCTGCAGGAGTGTCAGAAATCCACTGCAAGGTGCTTCTAATTGCAGATACACCTCAGCACTTGAAAGTAATGAATGTGAGCATGGTTAAACCTCCAAGGATCAAACGCTAGTAATACATCATCAGTTCTGAAAAGGGTAATTCGTTTCCCTTCGCCAAGCAAAATATTAGAAGTTCAGATAGGGGTTTTTATTATTAATTTATTCTTCCCCCAATACATGATTTTGTAATTGAAGTGCTATGAATAAAGTAACCCATATATCTTAGCGAGCCACTATGCATCCGTTGACAAGACGTGGGATTTGAGTGTGTAAATATTGTCTGTAGCGAGTCGCAACAAGGATGATGCTTCCTCAAACACACTTTGGTGATATGTTTGATTGGATTTTGAGCCATGTATTTCCCAAGATCATAACAAATCATACTTTATTGTGTCTCATCTTAGATCTATAGAGTTATTTACAGTAGGCTACTTCCAGCAAGCTTAACTACATGGTTTTGTTTGAAGTTTTGTTCAGATAAAGGCTCCTGTTGGCAAGCCTTTTTTAAGTCTTAAATTGAACAGATCTTTCTTTTTACAACTCAAGACGGTATTTGCAGCATTTTCCGTTCCCATACACTCAGTAATGTGCATACACAGGCCTACAATCCAAATGTTATTCATAAACTTTGCTTCACCTGATCCCTGCGAAGAATATCACCTCCAGTCGCCATGGGGTAATGGTGCCACAGGGACCCAGTCAAAACAAGTCCGCCAGTTCACTATAAGATGGCCTCTTGCTGCTGGCTGACCCTTGTGGCCACCAAGCTGTTGACCCTGGGAACGCAGGGGTAAGAAGTTCAAAGCCCAGCTGTCCGTGCGTGATCTCCTCGTCTAGGCCACGGTTGTGCGCCGCGGGGCCACTTCCCCCGCTGCCTGAAACCGGTCTTCACTCAAACAAAAATCAGGATATGCCATGCTCCTCCAATGGTGCTCTAAACTGCCGAAACTCAGTTGAGCGCAGAGTGTTTGTGTGTTCACGGGATGTAATTTACGGCTTTGTGTTGAATGCGAGCTACCAACCTTGTGCAGGGACCGGTGTTGCGGCTGCTCATGGCATCTGCTCACACGGCCACTGAGGAGCGGGAATAACAATGTGCCATTCACGGGCCAGATGATGTCCAACTGCGAAGAAGAGCTTGGACAGGAAGGGTAGGAGAAGGGCAAAAGAGACAGGAGAGGTTGATGGACTTTACAAGAAAACTAAAAAACTAAAATTCTGAGAAAAAGAAGCATGACATCTTTGACAAATCACAGTAACACGAGTACAATTCATTTCATTTATCACACATTTACTGCGGTGCATCCTGTCTCTAGCTTACTTACATAATCAATTCCTTGTTATTTCAATGGAGAGACACATCTGAGATGTAGTTTGCAGTTAAAGCCGGGTCTCAGCGACCTGTCATCTGCGGTGCACAGTTAGAAGGTGGCTAACCCCTGGGGGGAGGAGAGAAAGTGCTGGGGGGTCTGAGGTGTAAAAACCGAGGAATTTCAGGGGCTGATAAATGAGGCTCTTCCTAACTGCATATGGTATGTGTTTTAAACTGACTCCCCCTCGGCCCTCCTTGTAGCCAGCCATCCTTCATGAGGAGTTCAGGGGCCCTCTGCTGTACATTGGGGCCCTGTTTTGTTGCCAAGACAGGCCCCCTGCATAGGCTGCATATGGGACTGTATGAGGTCTGGCTTGGCCGGCTTTCATGGCTTGTTATGGTGGTGTTATGAAGGCTTCACAGTGGGTCATAGTTAATTTACACTGACTTTGTAAGCTATTAGTTCTACAAAGAAAGTGGTTTGTCACTCAAGACATACACCTGCTACCTGAGAATAACAGAAGTAAAATTACAATATATCTAAAAGGAAAACAGCCAAAAGGCGTAGAATTGAATGACATCTGTCTGACAGTCTGTTAATGTGATCTTGAAGTAGGAAGAAAACAGCTTTAACACCACCTTCCTTTAAATAGAGTCCACATATCCAAGGAGGCACTCTCAATACAAAAGGCGGTACATGAACATGACACTATGGTGTTTCATAACATCAACAGTAGCACTTGTAAATTGTAACTAGTGACAATATCGTGACCTTTGGTGGTGCAATGAGCACTTAGTATAGGTGATTTCTGCACAATATAGCCGTCTATTGGCCACGGTGGTTGCTCAGAAGTCTTTTAACCAGCCAGCCGGACACATATACCCCCCGGTTATTTCACTGGACCTTTACCTCCTCTCTCATAATAGCACCCCACTCTCTCCGTCTTTCCAATGTATTCTACTCATTGTTTACTGTACATGCGGGTCCAGAGTAATAATAAATAAGGAGCGTGTGTGCCGTGCCAACATGATTGATTACGACAGGGAGGCAAGGTCAGGATGGAGGAACAGGCTAGGGCTGTCCGACTCATTGAGTTAACACTGTATCCGTATTGTATGAATGTCACCAGCGATCCAGTGATTTATTACTACAGCCACTGCTCAATTCTCTTTTTCTACCTCCCCCCTTCTTTTGGTACCTGACCGAGATACAGGATATGAACAGAAGTGTAGACAGAATTCTAAATGTCAGTAAGATTGGTTACATCTTTATTAGAAATAATTATGATTTAAATAATTTGTATGATATCACTAAATATTATGGAGAGTTAAGCAAAAAATAGCTATTTTAAATGTTTCAAATGTATGTTAATTATTTGTTTACATACTTAATATCACATTTTTATTTTAGTAATTTAATCAGGTTATTCCTTTTGAAAGTGCTATGATTTAAAACATGATACACACTCACACACACACATGCACACCTTTATAATACCTGCTCGGAGCACTTCTGCTCAATAACATAAAAAAAACAAAATCTGAAAGGACTGACTGAATTGTTTATTTGCTTGAATAACACACCAAAAAAAGTCATTGTCACTTTCAACAATATATACTGAACTACTCTTTCCTTTCAGAGGATCTAACCTTTCGTCTTGGACTGAATACACAATGCCCCTCTGGACCTCCGGACTGCTCACTCTTTAGTGCATGTCAAGAAGACACCAGTCTGGACTATTTCCTCTGGGAGGTGGGTAAGCAAGCGCCACGCTCTGTCAGTTAGCGTAAAATGTTTCAGACTGAAGATGGATGGAGACGACGTGTCACTATGGCTCAACCGGGCTTTCACTGCTGCCATGGCCATGTCCTGGTCACATCAACCCAAGCGACCGCATCGCTAGGACCTGTCCTTCCTTTTGAGTTAGCATATACACTACATGACAGAGCTTGTGGCCTTCACTCACACAGAAATAAAAAAACGTTCTTTTGGTAGGACAGGTCGTCCGGATGAAACAGACTACTTTCATTGATTTGTTTTGTTTCAGCACACTTTCACTGTTTTGAAAGAAGAAAAAAAGGCAGCTTGTCATGAAGAAGTAATTTACATTTCAAAACTTCACCTGAGAGAGGTGCAGTCACCATGATGTCACTATAAAATTACTGCACGGCTTGATTTGTAATCACAGAACATAGCGATTAAAACAAACCAGCAGAACTAGAAAAACTTGGAATGGTCTTCAGAGAGAGGACCTTGACATGGAAAGTCTTGGAGTGTTGACCTCTGCGTTTGACCTCCCCAAATATGTTTCCACAGGCAATTCCATAACTCTCCAGCCAACATTTAAATGCTTCCTGTTTGACAGGAAGTTCCACATCACTCTGTGGGACCAGGGCTAATGCTCAACTGTGCGAAACGGCAGCGCGCAAAACGCAGAGTTAATTTATATCATGTCTCACCACCTTTCTGTGGAAGACTGCCCCCACACATGTACACAATCAGGCAGAGACAAACTTCTGAGCGCTGGGCCTTTTTGGTCATGCATGCTTCTGTGCAAACACACACATGCACACTCTCTCTGGGCTGGTAATGTACCCCCATTTGAGTCAAAGGTACAGTATGTAGTGGCCATATACACTTGCTGAAGTAAAAGTCTTTGTATGACAAGATATTTTTCTCACACTTTTACTCTCTCTCCCTCCATCTCTCTCTCTGTCTCTTTCTCACTCACTCACTATTTCACAGTGTTGTTATTGGAATGTGTGTGTGTGCTGGTGCGGACTGTGAAACTGATGAATGACCAGCCATGGCAGATTCATAGTCCGGATCCTGGTGCAGCTGGAGAGGAAACTAATGGCAAGCTGGGACTATGGAGGTCTCAGAGCTAATACCTGTCTCTTCCATCAGGAGACCTGGGGGCATTTTTTTACACCCAGCCAAATAAGAGCCACCCCCCACCACCACCAGCACTCCTTCTTTTAACACCTTCCAACTCCTCGCCGCCACCCCCTCAACATAAACCCCCTCTCTCATGCACATACATACACATGTATGCAGGCTGCACGCTTGCACGCACATGCAAGCAGTCAAGCACACAAGCATGCAGCCACACAGATGGACACACACCCCTGCAGAGCCCCCAAACTGTCCGAACTGTGGGGTGCTGGGGGAAGAGTTTAATAGTGAATGGGTGGCCTTACAGGTACTGGGCATCATCTGTCTGAGAGTAAATGTGCGGCAAAAAGACAAGGATGGGCACTTTACTGGACATTGGCTTTTTTGCTCCCTGATGATCAGCCAGACTATGAAACGCTGCTCTCCCTTTGTACGGGGGGCTGAGTCGTGCGGTTTTTAGTTGTACCCATGGAAATGTTGTGTTTGTTCCCATTTCCCCAGCAACCAGGTTTAATATTGAACCCATGTCTCAATACATATATTAATATTTGCAGTCGTACGCCTCCCAATGTTGTCCTCATTAGTGTTCTATACAGTGTTCATCCTGAAAGCAGGCTGTGAAATAGAATCAGAGCACTAGTGGAAGTCATTAGTCAGTTTTGAGTGTGCATATGTTCAATTGACCTGCAGTATGTAAATTCTTGCAATGCTGGCCTTGCATATGGGCCGAGTGCCTCACTGGAGGCCCGTCCAGCATGGTGCCTCATTACAGAGCGGCTTTCCAGAGTCCTCTCTGTTAATTAGAGAGCCTTTGTCCGTCACGTGACTCCGCTGGTCTGACACTCGGAGGTCACAGTAAGGACTTATGGATCTTCCTCCTGCTACGTCCGTTTGTCTATCTGTCGACTTGCACTGCTCTGTGAGTGTGTTTCGCTTCCACATTTTTCATTTTTTGGTGTGTATGTTGGACAGTTCTTCGATTGAATGTAGAACTCATCAGTCAACTTTCACAGTTGAGGGTTTGAAATAATTCAGCAACTTCCAAAGTCAATGTTTTGGTTAATTAAGTCTCTATTTCTTTAATCCACTGCGAAGAACCAGGCAAGTTTTTCCTTATTTTATTCCTATGCATGAAAATGTCACAATTTTTCTTTCTTCTACCTTTCACCTGCTTGTCAGACTTGCGAGGCCCTCAGTGAAATTATCTCCAGGGCAACAACAAAGCACTGTCAAGATCCCCAGCATCCTGCGGCTTAATTGTTATTAATTTACTGCAATTAAAATATGTCTCTCTGTCTGTTTTTTTTCATGCCTTGACAAGCATGGATATTGTTTACACGCTAAGAGAAACTGTTGAAGAACATTTCCAAGCAATGTCACTGTCTATGCATAGCTCGAAGCAATTCCGGCACACATCGCGATAAAGCCCATATTTGAATAGGAGCGGATATCAAACACATTCATTAGGTTACATGCTTCACTTGATTAATTATATCTGAAGAAAATTGCGGGCACTTCGGATCTTAGTCTGGTAGTATCGCCATGTGCCACGGATCCCTAATTTCCAAAAGAAAAGGGAGGGGGGCTGAAGGGGATTTTTTTCTCTCCCAGTCTATCCCGGACAGCCTGCCTCCCTCCCTAAGGAAATGAACGTATTCAAATGTATCTCCATCAATGAGCACAGTAATTATGAATTCAGCACTAATTAGTAGATACACTACTTTCCTTGCATATTTGATTTCCACTGTGAGATGTTAATAAGGGAAGTGCCCATTTTTGTCCTATCTCATAAAAATTCCAGAGTGTTGGAGAGGGGGGAGGGAGGGATAAGGGGGGGTAGGGTGAGGGTGGGAGGGAGGGCGTGGGGGGGAGTGGAAGGGGGGGCAGATGGCGTGAGGGAAACAGGGGATGCATTAAGTATGCATGGAAGTCGAAAAAAATAAGTTTACAGATAATTGGCGTGGTTACTGAGGGGCTAAAACAACACTGCTTACCTTAGTTAACATTCTGCTGGCTAAACATTCCTTTTAAAAGACATACACGCATTGTATTGCTCTTTCCTCGTTTACAAGACAAATAAAGGCTTTCCACCAGGACAAAAAGGACCCCAAATACAATAATAGTGTGTTGAATCACTAATGTCACACCCTTTTCAGGGAGTATACATTAGCATATGAATAATAGACAACCGATGACTCTTTTTTTTTCAAATGTTATATCTTTGTTCAAATGTCATGAAAAAAAAATAACACCCAAAACAATTTAGCTCTTTTACAACGCCAAGGGGTAATTACAATATTCTCCCTAAGAGAGAGAAATAAGAGAAACCCTCCCCTTCTTTGATAATGTTGCTGAAACATATTTACAGTGCACCACTGCTTGTGATTTATTAATATTAGAAGACAGCTTTTGTTGCAATGTTTTCATAGCCAGTGATTAGCACAGCAAGCTACACTGAATAAATTCACAAGTGGATTAAATTATCAAAGTGGAATAAATCTAATAATATAAATGTTCATTGGAAGTGAAGGACTTCATATTTCCAGCGCTGTCAGATTAGGGAGCAGATGGTCAGCCTTATGCCAGTGTTACTGTGTGAATGCTCGTGTCAGAGGTCATACCTTTACCAATAACATGAACATATTTCTGGACAACACACAATTGCATTGGATACAGTGGATTTATCTAATTAATCCAATCATCTTTTTTGAATGGGGATTTCTGTGCCCATTGGTCTCCTCCTTTTTGACTGAGATTGGCGTCTTTGTGCCAGGCTGCCAGGCTGCCAGACTAAGAGGCTGGTCCCCTTCTCAAGGAGACTGTTATGACCATGTGGTGTTCGTGCCAACCTCTGGCTGCAGCGGGGAGATAGGGAGCGCACAGAGAAAAAAAAACACAAACACAGAGGCAGAGCACATTAAACACATACATATCGAAATAACAAAACATACATATACTAAAAAAATCAATTGTGTCATTGTAGCATACATGGATATCAATACTTATTCTGACACACACATACGGACTCATGGGCCTGTCACTCTAAAATCTACTTAATCTGTGATCAGATAAACTACAATAAAGGCAAGCCTGGCAATAGAGGGCATGGGCTATTATGAATGATCTGTATGTTGCTCAACCACACACACATGCATACACACACAGCAACAAACACGAGGACAGCCATACAAACACATACACACATACACACAAAGGCGGCCCCCTCACACTCTTATTTGACTTTGTGTGTGCTTCGCTGGGTTTATTATGACAGGCTGAGCGGCGGGGAGGGAATTAAACTGTTAAGC